>NW_020451082.1:2890389-2933217 GCF_003343035.1 Apteryx rowi
TGCAGAGGAGCGTGGTGGCCCCCGCGGGCCGCCACACCGCCTCCGTCGTCTTTCTGCACGGCTCAGGTGCGCGCTGCCGCGCTTCCTTCCCTGCTGCCGCGGGAGCGGGGGGCGGGCCGGGGCGGAGGTGTCGGGAAGGGGCTTGGCCGCCGCCGCCTCCCCCCCGGGGCTGCTGCCCTCCCGACAGCGGGGCGGAGGTGACGAGGGCCGCCTCGCCTCGGCACGGTGGCGGGGCGCTGGGGTGACCCCCCCGGCGGCGGCCGGCGCAGCTCCCTCAGGCCGCCGCGATCCGGTCCAGACTGGTCCGAACCGGCCGAGGCGCGGCGCGCTGCACCGGGACCCCCGCGGCGGTCGCCGTGGCGCTACCCCCCGCGGCGCGGCCCTGAGGGCAGTTTGTGCCTGTCTCGGTGCGCCCTGGCCTTTTCAAGAAAAAAAAAGGGGGGGGGGGCGGAAATCCAGTGTGGGCAAAGTGGTGTGTGTGTAGGTTGACGTTAGTGTTCGGGCTCTTTCTGTGCGTGAAGTTGGTCAGTTGAGTGTGTTTTGAAGATGATATCTTGCACCAGCTGAACTTCTTCGCCAGGAGAACTAACGTGTCCCGAAACATTACCTTTTAATTCAGCTTTTTTTTAAGGGTAGTCACATGCAGAGGATGATTTCCATACATAAAATGGCAGGTTTAAGTCAGAATTTCTAGAATCAGATTGTGATTACTATTTTCTTGAAGAAAAAAAAAAAGTATTAAGACTGTCTTCTTTGTATTAGGTAACAGTTTTAAAAGATCCCAGCTCTTGTCCAAGTTTTATGGTCACCATATGCAAAAGGTAGTTAATCGCATCAGTGAGCAGTCTGAGGGGAGAGGGGGATTTTTTTCCTTAGAGGTTATTTTTAACCAGATAAACAACAAAGTCTATCTGACCTTAAAAAACAACAACAACAACAAAACCAAACAAATAAACTGAGACCCCACATAGGTCTTTATTAGATCCGGGCCTTGGAAATCTGTTCTGTTTAGCTGTGTATATGCATATGTTGATGTGCTTCACTCCTTTGGTATTTTCTCTTAGTTATATTTGTAGCCGATGCTTCTATTTAACAAATAAATATGTGGTTATTAAAATAATTTAATTTTGGTAATCTAGTTTAACTTTGATTTTCCGCAGTTTTATAAGTTAGAAGAGAATAAAAATGAAGGAGAATTGATGAGATGTGTTGAGTTAATGCTAATGCTTTAATGCTTGAGGAAATAGTTTTCTCTCAAGTTGGAGGAGTGAGGGAAGATTATGGTTAGAGGTTGATTCCACATGTGGTTTAAGTACTCTACAATTTTTCATTTTTGATACGATTTTACTCAGTATTTGCAGTGGTGAAGTAGGAGGGTGCTTTTATTTGGTTTTGTTTAGCAATTCCACAAAATAGAATTTAAAGCAGAAGTAGCCACAGTTCTGCTGCTGTGGCCTGGCGTATAAAACTGAATTGGTACCTTCTACACACTAGTTGTGATGGAAAGTGGCAGTCAAATGGCATGAATCCATTTAGTTCATTATGCTTGCCTCAGATAAATTATAACAAGTGGAGAATGTAAATGCAAAATGGAATAGGAAAATAATAGAGAATTCTCAGTGCTGTACATCTAGTTTTAGATAAAGGCTCCATGTGGTAGCTCAGCAAGGAAGGCAAATGGTCCTAAGTCAAGCCTTAAATCTATAATAATTTTATAGACTAGTTTACAGCTTTGCATGTATGCATGGAAAATACAGAAAGAAAATTTGGAAATTCAACTAATATTTGAAAGGAACATTAAAGTTCATGTTTTACTTGAGAAGAAAAAAAGTCAACAGTGCTGCTATCAGTTTATTTCAGGTTTGGACGCAGACTCAATATAGAATTGACTGTGCTTTGTTTGCCTTTTTTAGTATCATTCAGAAGAACAGAGAATGCTAAAATCTAAGAACAGACTGAAAGGCAAGCCTTTCTGAAGGCATTTGAGTTTTGTTTGGTGTCACTGTCTCCTCTCTTCCAAATTCTGTACTTACCAAATAGGAATTCATTATCTATGCATGCACGTATGGGCAGGGATTGTAAAGCATTTGTTCCAAGGGGACACTTGGCACACGGGAGATCAAAGTCACATTTTCTCATACTTAATGAGCGTTCTGTAAATTGTTCATTGACAAAGTAGGTTCATGAACTGTAGGTGCTTCTGCTGATATTGGTAAAGCTTAAGAAATATTGGAATACCCCCTCCCCAATGTCTCCTGAAACATAAGGAGTTTGTAAAGACTCGAGTCTTCATCCCACAAACATTTAGAGAGTTGACCTACTGAAGGGCCAGACCTGTGCAAGTATTTGCAAGGCCTAGACTTTTGCTTTCTAGTCAAAAAAAAGGATCGTATAGAGAAAAATGTATATTCAAGCCTCCTTAAGATATGTTGTTAATATATTAGTTGACAGCAACCCTGATCCATGCATTTCAACGGTGTTTACTAAGAATCAGAGATACATTTTGATTTCAGACCATGTTACTACTTAAGCAAAGTGTATGTAGGAATGTGGCCAAAACGTGTTCTGAAGCATACAATTACATCTTTAACTTTGGTTTAACTGTCTAACATAGCACAGAATAAGAAGCATGCCAGTTTTGGGACCCTATTGCTTATTTGTCACTTGAAGTATTTAGGTCAAACAGAGAACTTCATGGTTATGCCATCTGTGCTCAAAAGGAAAAATATGCTGATTTTGCGTCCCTTTTGCTTTTTGTTTGTTATTCTGAAGACGCATTAATTAATTGTACATGTAAATAAAACATCTGAATTTTCTTTGAATACTAAAGCAAGAAAAAGCCTCCTCTGGTTGAGGAATTACCATCACTCTAACAATAAATTAATATGTTTATGTGTCTTTGTTCAGATTAACCCAGGTAATATGACAGTAAGCCTGGGTTAGGACAGTAACATGACTTGTGGTATGGCCAATTTATTAGAATAAAGTGAATTCTTAAGTCAAAATGACCAATTTGAGATACAATAATATTGAAGACTATTAACTCAAATAGGCAGTTTGAGTTGAGAATATAACGGAGCCTTGACTTTGAACAAAACTAAAGTCCTATAGCACAAGTGGTAGTAGTAAAATTCCAGTTTGCTGAATCCCTGTGGAACCTGTAGGTTGAACATCTCTGCAGATTGTACTGCTGCCTGTGATAAACTGTATTCCTTGATGGTCCAGCTTACTTAAGCCTACAGCACTGTTTAACTCTTACAAGGGACTTCTGTGTGGATGGTGGTTGGACAGATGACTGTGAAGTTATATTTGAAGGTACCAGTGAAGCAAAGACAAGCTCAAAGGGTTAGACAAATGTCTGATGCATGTATGTATGTTTATCTATAAGCATCTGCATAAGAAGTCATTCTATATATCTGTCCATAGCACTGAAGTTGGTAGGATTTTTGGCTACAGGCTGAGTTGATAGGACAGAAAAAAATACATTCCCAGTCAGATCTCAACTAGTTTCCAAGCGTAATTTTAAAGAATTAAGGTTTTTGAGGAGGCTGCTAGATACTTGAATCCAAATACGTCTTGAATGCTTTTACAAGAACTTTGGGGTGTTTGAATGATACTTTGCTTGAAGCCCATGTATAATAATAGCATAATTAAATGTGAAGATTCTTCTTATTGCTCTTGACTGAATTTTGAGGTCAGTTAATATAAAGTGCTGTAGTAAAAAGTAATTATCTTAAGAGGAGCAGCATTTTTTTAACTCGCTTTTGAAGTATTCTCCCCTATTTTTTATCACTGTTATGAGCAAATAAGGTAAGTTGCAAGAGGTGAGGCTTTGTGCTTGATTAGGAGGTACTTCAGCCATTTGATGTAGTAAAGTATTAATTAAACTTACACTGTGGAGCATCTTAAGGAGTCTGTTCCTGGGAAGCTTTGAGTGCATCTTCATTGGAAAGGGAATTGAGGTTATTCTTGAGAGGATTTATTTTAGTGTTTTGCAGGATTAACTTTGTGGTTTATAAATAAAGTCAGTCTAGTATAAATATCTTTGACATTTTAAAGTCTTCCTTCTAAATGCACAGAATAACTCTTGCTGTACTCTTCTGTGTGATGCAGGTGATACTGGCCAAGGAGCAAGAACATGGATAAAACAAATTTTGAATCAAGACATGGCTTTCCAACATATAAAAGTAATTTACCCCACAGCTCCTGCCAGGTATTGTTTACTATATTTTAGCAGTAAGATTATGTTACTTTTTTCCAGTACTGTAAAATACACATGTGAATATTGGCGTAGATCATCATGACACTTCCTTGTTCTTTCTCAGTGTATACGCTTTTTGGCAAAACTGGAGCTCAGCAGTGCTTTGCTGCCCAGGACTATGATTCTAAGTGGATAAGATTTCCTATAAGTCACAGTTTCTAATTCACATTCAAAGATTGTCCTCATACACTCTCTCCATCTGCTTATTGTAAATAGAAGAAAATATGCCTAGGTGTGTTGTAACAGTATTATAAAGCCATATTCTGGATCACCATTTCATCTGTAATAACTTCTATAAATTAACCAATTAAATATTTTGTTGTATTTAATGCCAGGCTTCAGTTCTGATAGGTGGTCAGTCTTTGTGACAGGGAGGATGTGAACCACAAGAAGGGTCTTCAACTGTTGGAGAAAGGACTGGGAATTAAAATTACACATTTCTTTTTCTTTTAGTTTGAATCCTGACCCAGCTGTTCCAAAGAAACTTAAGCTCGACATTCTCATCCCAGGAGGCTGTAGGCACAGATCTCGTTATTAAGTGACACTGTCTGTTCAGTGGTATACTGGAAATAGAGATAAAAATATTTACCCCTGGGAATTTGAAAGTGTATGAGGTCAAATCACACAAAGGCAAAATTTGGACACCTACCTCCATATATGGCTATCTAAAGACACGGCCTTATATTTCATAGATGTTTAATTTTTCTTAATAACAGGTAATTTTTTGAGGTGTCTGTGGTTCCACGTTAGGAAAAGGTTTCTTTTAAAGGTAGTAGGACTTTAGTTTCCTTCTGAATTTGTGCCTAAGTATGAATGTAAGAATAGGGCTGAAAAGAAAAGGAAGTGGTGGCATTCTACATAGACTTTAGAGGTACAGAGGTTTGAAAGTCAGAAAAAAAATTCTTGGAGGGTATAAACAAGTGTAATAGCAGATTTTGTCTGGCAGTCACTTATATGTGAAAAAAACTTTCCTTGACTCTGTATTTTTATGATCTACTTAAGCAGGAAAAGCAGTTGAGAGATTGCAGTGTGAATGTACTCACTGTGTTGCAGAAAAATCATGCCTATGAGTAGAAGTCTTTGAAGAAGTTGTGTTGGGTTAGTAAGCAGTGAATGTGATTTTTCTGTAAATAACATGCTCCTTACTTCATTGATGATGGGCTAAAGCAATGGCTAGAATTATCAGTAGCACATCACAGATCTACAGGGCCCCATTTCTTGCCTATCAGAAGTAGATACTGGAGAAATGTAGAAAGTTTTGCTTCCCTTTGGAACGATCTTTCTTAACATGTTATTAGCAGCCAAAGCACCTCAAATAGCATCTGCTAGGCTAGTGCTTCACTTTTCCATTACACTGGACTTCTGGGGTCCATTCTCATTTGCTTGGCCTTTTCTTGTTTTCTTGTTGGGTTTTTTTTGTTTGTTTGTTTGCTTTTTTAGATTATTATAGATATAAACTATGTGTAGATGATTAACCAGCAAGATCTTCTGAGTAAAACAGGTGGTGGTTGTGGGAAATTTGTTTTTAACTTAAGGCTGTGGATTTCAGTTCTTCAGTAAACAAATGTGAAGCACCATACTGTTGCAATTAAAAGGTGTGAATAAACAGTTGACATTCCCGCTTTCTTTAAGTGGAGGTTGTTATCGTTCTTTTCGAGAGCAAATTGAGGTCATGCATGATTTAATTCACAAGTGGCTTTTAGCAAGGCTCGGTGAAAAGCTGAGCATTGAAAGAATAAAAAATACCTACATTGTCTTTGACTGGCAATGGGAAGTACACTTAGGAATATTAGTGTACAGCCCTCTTGCTGACAAGTGACAATAGCTGACATAGTGAAATAAAACAGATGCTGTGAAGTACAATAATGTTTGTCATTGTTTGCAGCAATGCAGAAGCAAAGTCTGTGATGATAGGTATTATTGGTTGACATATAAATAGCAGAAACCTCTGCGACCAGTGTTATTTTGGTATTCAAGCCCAAAACATACTGTGCTCTTTGAAATGTTTGTAATGGTTTCTCTCCTTTCTTTGTCAGAAAAGAAAAACAAGGCCTAGAACATCCAAACTTGAATAGCATTAAAATAATAATTAGATACTTGAATACACGGTCTGATTTTTTTTTTTCAAGAATTCCACATGCTTCTTGCACCAACAGAGGAATTCAGCGTCCTCAAAAATGGGACCTGTGGGTAGAGAGTTGTGGGTGTGCAGATATGCTCAAGAAGGTTCTGATCCAGTCTTTGATCATGGGGATACAGAGGGATATGCCAGTGAAAAGCTGCACTCACGAGTGAGGTTCTCTGTAGATGGCACAACCTGCCACTGTGTTGTCAACTATGGGAGCAGAGTGCAGAGCTTGCCAGGAGGTTTTGACGTTGATGATGAAATCAAAGAAAAGCTTGAAGCTGGACAAGGCCATACTCGAATTGCTTGGCTTATGTGCTCTTCTGGCAAAATGCTGCTAATATAGATGTAGCTCATACTCTACAAACTCCTGTCTTTTCCAGCATAGCTTACCACATACACGTTAAACACTCTCAGTAAAAGTAGTTATGCCAGTAAAAGCAAATTTGATGATACAGCTGCAAAACTAGAGGCTTTTGCAGGATAAACTGCAGGTCAGGAATTATAGCTCTTCACAGGTTTGACTGATATGATTCTGCTGGTAGTTTGATTGGCCTTACGCAGTTGAGTGGCCTTATACTTTCACTGACTCTACTAATAAGAGTTCTGAAAAGCACTGGAATTTATATTTTTCAACAAAACATAAACATTTCTGTTCTTTGTGCTGGCTGGGTGGATTTTGTGTTTGGGTTTTGTTTTCTAAATTTTATTCCAGGCACTGAAATATACGTATTTTTCATTTACTGTAACAATATGATTTGATTCAAAAGTCAATACATTTGAGAATTATTTGGGAAAATCAGTCCAACATGTATCTAGAAGAATTCTAAAACATGTTTTCTGCTTGGCTAGTACTGATTTCAGCAAGTACTAGAGAGAACACTTTCATTATATGAGTAAAAGCAATAGAATATTACTGAATTAAATTGGTTTGGACTGTTCTCTATAGGTCTCTCTTAAATGTTACAGACAATTCTTTAAAAAAAGAAAAAAAATTTTAATCACTTTTGTAATGTGCAGGGTCTGTGTAGAGAATGAACACCAGCTGTCCCTGAACAGGTAAAGTATTTGCAGCATATTGTCATGCTCCCTTTTAAGTGTTTCCAGAGCCCTAAGAGTCTCAAGTTTGCCTGTTTTCTCACTAGAAATAACACAACGCAGTTAGAAATTACACTTTTTTTTTAATATGGTCAATGACACTAAGTAAAATTTTTATGATAAGAAGGATGCTTGAATAGAAAAGGGAGAAATTTATGAAGTCTCAACATGATGCAGTTGGGGCCAAATCTCGCCCAAGTGAGTTTCTTTGAAAACTTAAATTTTTAGATTTCTCTTCTCAGAGAGGATTTGTTCTTTCTCTGGCAACTGGGATACGGAAAATAAGCAGAGAAGTTGTTTTATTCTAACAGGTTGTTCTTTTAAGTTTACCTAGTTTTCTTTCAAGATCAATGATACTGTACATAGATTTAAGTTGATAAATACAACTAAACTTGTATTTCCTCCCCCTCGTAATTTTAATATGTATGTTCTAATTAAAAAGGAGAAATTCAAATTGTTGTGCTAGTAGCTGATGCAATCCTTAAAGCCACGTCTACAGTAACAGTTTTGAAAAAAAGGATTTCCTTTTTTTTCCTCTTTTATTTGGGTCAGGATGGCTACAGCTTTAAATACTGTTTCAGCTGCTACAACTGTGTCTTAAGCATTCGGTTTCTATTGAGTTTCTAAATCAGAACTGAATACCACCCAATATAGACTTTTTTAATAGAAAGTGATAGTTTAAATTGGCATTGCAGGAGCTAACGTGGTAAAGTAAAAACATTTAGGCTTGTTTTAATAAGTATACCTTACCTTTTATAATTCCCTTAAAAATCTAGGTCAAAGATCCTTTGCATTGTCTAGCATTCCATTCTGATAGTCTTTCTCTTCTGCAAGTCAGAAAGTAAGCTAAAAATACTACTTGGGCTATTTTGTGGATCTTTTTGACTTTCACTCAACATACCTTTCTATGGCCAGTCGGTCTCGCTGCAGAGTTGGTTGCCTATTTTTTCAGTATATTCTAACTTTTCATAGTCTATAGTATATATGGCTGGTAAGGACTGTTCAGCATTATGTGCACTGGTACTCTATCCTTTCATCTAAGTTCACATCGTTGCTTTGCTCCTGGGTGGAAATGAGTTTTATCTCATTGTAGTCCCCATTTGGCCATATCACAAAACCACCAGACAGTTTGGCACCGTTCAGCTGCATTGGCAGTTTCTACTCATGAGAGGCCCAGAATTGGAAAAGCAGCAGGGGTACTGCAGGTCAGACTTGAGATGGATTGGGAGAGCTGTGTAGGGGAGCGTGCATAGTGCCTATCATACTATGTTTGGCTCAAGCAAATGTTATTAATCCTTCACTTTTGTGAGCCCTAACCTCATTCATAAATTTAACACAAAGAAGGCTTTTTAGAAGAGGAATTTTGAGGGATAAATGGAAAGGGGTTTAGTTGGTATAATGGGGTTGTTCTTTAGTCTACTCCTGCTAGTAGAAATATACCATATTCTGCATAAAAATGGTGAAAGCATGTTTGGAGGAACTTTCTATTTTCTTTTTTATTTCTTTTCTTGCTCTAAGTAAGGAATGTATATATTCAAGCAAACATGTAATGCTTACATTATATACTAAATATCATGCAGAATGCACTAAGCATGTGGCAGAGATGCTTGACATTTGCTAAGACATGCTTGGGGGAGACAAGTTAGAATATAATGGCAATGATCTTGGACTACTAATCCCTTTAACTACATCCCACTCTTAGATATCCTTCCTCTCAGCCACTTTTTAATGCAGAATTGGAAACAGTATTTTTTGTATGGCCCCTCCAGCAAGCAGTTGTGGGGTTCTGAGTTATGTTTCATCCCGTGCCCATGCTTTACATTCTTCTGTTGTGTGTGAGTTGGAAGTGTCTGAATTTTCAGTTTTGCTGTGCTTAGCCAGTGTAGTTCATCCATCCTCAACGCTGTTTGTCACCAGCTTGTAAAAGATACCACTCTGAATCCCAGAGTGCCTTTCAGACCCCGTAATGGAATACTAATTCAATTTGACCCCTGGTTTGCTACTTGCTGTTTTCTTTCACTGAATTTATGAAGCAGCCACTAATAGCTGGTTGCTAAGAACTTGGCAGTGTGTGGAAAAGGTCATTTGCAGTCCACACAACCATAGCATTATTGCTGTTTCTCTGCTTAATAAAACAATCCCTATAACTGACCTCCCCCCTCCAAAGAAACAAAAAACAAAACCAGAAACAAACCCTGACATAAAGCTCAGTAGGTCAAATTCCGCTTTTATCACAGCTTCCTTTATCTTGAGATGAATAAGAATTCTCCCAGGTAACAAAAGCCATAGACGTATTATTTCTTCAAGTGACTATTCTGTATTGGTTCCATTAGGTCTCATTTCAGGTGGTATGAATCCAGAACAACTTCATTGAAATCATTTATGTTTAAACTGATGTGGCTGAATGAACAGACCCAGTATGGAACAGCTGCAATTACTCCTCACAGAAATGACTATTCCCTTCCTTTTGTTTTTTTAAGTATACTTTCAAGTTTAACTTCTTTGAATTTCTGATAGATCTTATACTGTCTGTGTGTTACCGTACTGCAAAGCTGCATAGTTAACCTGTGTTGAACCTCAGTTTTAGTGTAAGATATACTTTGGACTATAGAATTTTGAATTATGCTTCTGATTTGAAAAGGTGAATTCTCTCCCCCTTCTTTATTTTTTCAAATTCACTTTCTGTTTCAAGTAGATGATGGGAATTGAAAAGCAGAATTATGGACCAGCTTTTCTGTTATGATGGACTAGTGTCGGCAATGAGATTATGATAGCATAGAATTTGAGACTAGTGAGTAAATTTGCTTTCTTCGGAAAAACTGCCATCAGCTTTAATACAGTCAAGACTTGATTCTAGAGCTTGAGTCATCTTCTGGCAGTGTACATTGTAGATTTTCTCAAAGGGATGCACAGACCTGCAAAAGGCAACATTAGAATGTCTTATTTAACTTTATGCCTTTTATTTGAAAGGAGATGGATATGGGAAGGAAGCAAAAGCGAGGATTTCACAAATTTGGAAGTATCTTTCTCTATTTAAATCCTGAAGTCTGGCTTCACTGCAAATTCTTCGTTCTATCTGACATCTCAAGAAGATCTCACTGGAACTCCAAGAAAGCTGTAAGCCAGCACCTGGGCTGGGTTTTATTCAACTTTATCAGCAGAGTGATTATAGTGCTGAGTGTAAAGGCAGTGATATAACTTGTGTACCAGGAGGAAGAGTGGGGGAAGAATATTTGCTATGTATCAAAGTACTGTCTGCTACTCTGATGTTTCTTTTTTAAAGCAGCTATTATTACTGGCCCATCTTTTGAGGTCTTCTTTCAAGTTAAATGTTGGAAAGGGACAGTGATTTATTGGCTAACCAACAAAACACCTGTAGTTTTAAATGAATTGCTATACTAATAAAATCATTTTAGAAATGGAATTTTGCATGTTTTTTAGATCTGAATTTGAACCTTACATGGCATCATTCAGATGCTCTCCACTTATGTTAGCTTAAGGTCATTTCAAACTGTTTAGCACAATTCTAAACATGTATAAGAAGGTCTAGAGTGTATAATCCATGCTTCAGGAAGGTGGAAAAAGATGTTGGCATTGCTGCCATGCTTTCAGTATATTTTTGGTGCTAGTATATAACTACTTTTATTAGCAGGGGCTAACCTGTCTTTATTCTGTTAAAATGTGAATGCTATGTCATACTTTGGAACGTTGCTGTGAAATCTACAGAGAAAATTGCCTTTTGTATTTGAATACAAGTGTGAAAGATGGAAGGGATGACACATGCTTACAAAGATTTTACATGATATGTTATTTTTTAAGACATTCAGGTATTGAGCTCTGTTGGATCTTTCTGAGACTGTGGCCTCATATGCTCAGTCCTTGAAGAAGTATTTGTATGAGGAAACTATTACAGATCAATACACACCCTTAAAAAACAAGATCTATAAAGTAATCAGAAAAAATTATCTGCAGTGATGTTGAGGATGTTGGGAAGCTTTTTAAAGGTTCTATCCATTAGGGCGCCTGGAGTTTCTCCATGATGTTAGGTATTAGCTGTGACTCCTACCCTCCCTTCTTTTCTCTTTATTTTTACATGTTTAGAGTTAGTTCAACTTGCAGGAAGTTGCATTTCACATATCTTAAAAGTGAATGCAAGTTTGGAAGGTGATATACCTGGAGGGAGGATTCTTGTTCTCTTGTATGAGTTTGAGTCTTTCATGTGCTAGAGGCTTAAAAAACAAACAAACAAAAAAAAACCCCTCCTTCCCCTTTCTGGTTTGGCTATATATTTCTATTCAGAGTTTCAAAAGCACAGGTTTTAGACATGGAACCACCATTAAAAAAAAGAATAAGGGAAGTGAACCACACAAAAAATTCATTGGGACTATCGTTAGACTTTTATTTTTTTTAACTTAGGAAAGCAAGAAATCCAAACTTAAGGCAGACAATTTGGTCTGACACTGGCCTTAACTGACCATGCTAAGCTTACTGAAAGGAGTTTTCACTCCACTCTGTGTTCCTTTGCTTTTGTGCATTTCAGCCCAGCCCTTCATGTCATTGTAACATAGGGATTTTTTTTTCTTTTGTGGTTTAATTGTATGAAAAAATTTTGTGCTGTATTCTTGGAATTGTACAGATGATTCCATGCCAAACATATTTGTTTACCATGGTAATGTCTGAGTTGTAGTATGCCAGCTAATAAAGGGATTTATTTAAGGAACAAGGTGAATGACTAAAACAGATGTGCCAGTTGGGTGAACCATTAAAAGAATCTTATTTCTCAACTTTATGTAAAAGTTATTTTTAATGCATTTCTGAGAAATCAAATGTGGTTGCAAGGATGTTTTTGAGACAGCTGAAAGCATCTTGTCTATTTGCTTGAGGGTCTTTTTCTTTGAGCTTAAAACACATTRGTGTTTCATCTGTCTCACTGGAGAATTTGCAAAGACAGCAGGTATAAGTCCTGATTTTTGACATCTAATGAAGTATTACAATCTCATCAGGGATTTTGTCCTTATTCTGAATTGTACATTTTAGTTCTATCATTCTGTTGTGAGGAAATCTGTTTTAATATTTCTTTAATGTCTTGTGTTCATTTCACACAAATGTGGGTCTTCAGTCCATGGAAATACTGGGTCAACCTGCTGTAATAATACTGAAAGCCCATGTATCTTTTCTCAAATGAACGTACATTACTCTATTGTTACTAGAAAATAAAGCATTCTGGCTGCTAAGTATTTTTACAGGGAGATTGATGTAAAGGTATTTGAGAAAGACAAATAACATTTAATTAAAAGTTTTAGTTTCTAAGTGCTTAGTCTGTTGTACATTCTATCACCCAAGTGATTTCTAGAGACTCCATTGGTTCCACCGTTGTTGGGATTTTTTGCCTGGAATGTCTCCTTTTACAAATTGAAAAACTTTTGTGTATTAGAGATTCGTAATCTTGTTCATTAGGTGTTGATCATTTCATTTAGGAAGAATCCTGGAGAGATTGGTAGCACTAAAGAGAGGGGGAAAAAAAATTTTTATAATGTTTTCTTAAACTTAGCTTCAGCCTGTTGGGTGTATGAAATATTGCCACTGAATTTCCTTTAATTTAGTAGTTATCATCTTTTAATAGACAAGTAAAGGCTAATTTGGAAAAAAAAAAGTGTTACTCTTAATTCTGCTGCTTAAGTACATGTTAGTTTTGAATTAAGCAAATGAGGGAAAATGGTAGTGCATTGTGTACCTTAAGTTGACCGCATACTTATATGCTGTTTTGAGTAATAGTAGATTGTTTTGGTTTTACATACTCTTTCCTGAAACAGTGCCCAAATAGATGGAAAAGTGTAATTCATCTGTGTATCTTTCTGTTGCCATTTGTTGTCTCTTTGTTTATACTTGGTTTATCAGCTTCTAAGTCATGGGCCATATTTATTTCACATTCATAGCACCTAGCAGAAGAAAATCTGTGTTCTGTCATTTTCAACTTGTGTGAGTAAATGCAAATAGTATACTGCCTATTGTACCCTCCTAGTAATGGCAGTATTTCTAGTTTAGAAATAGAGCTTTACATATGTGAAACCTCTCTGGTATCAATAAAGGCAGAATTTGGTACTTCATTTAGAGTAATTGCAATAGTGGCTTTCTTATTTTAATAAGAATTATTAATCTTATTTTTTAGCTGCATTTTTGTTTAATTCTAGTAGTGAAAAAATTCAGAGAGAGAACAGAAGTCAGTGTTTGCATTTTTCACTGGGTTCCCATCCAGACAAATTTATCAAAGGCTGTCTCTTTGTAGGCAACRATTGTAATCTGATCTGAACTCATCTGAGCTTAAGTAAAAATGAAAAATGTGCCCCATGATTAAAAAGAGCAATTAAGGATTTTAGGAAGCTGGGTTTTGAGAGGAAGCATTGATCTCAAAGCAATACATTTGGTATTGAATTGTGTAACCATTGCAAGGCAGTTAGATCACCTTTCTTAGGATTTCAGGGCTCTATTCATCTTCTTTATTTTTTTAAAAAAAAGCTGCTTTGAATTGTAGTTTCTTTGTTTATTTGAGGTTTGGGCAGCATATTAAGGCACTTAAGATACTAATCTGACAACACAGTATTGTGGGGAAAAAAGTATCGTTATATCTCTAATTTAGTGTCTGTGTGCCAACCTAATAAGCACATAGCATTTCTTTCAGCTATTTTTGAGATACACGCCTCATTAAGGTGAGGATTGCTGTATTTATTAAAAAAAAGAAAAAGAAAAGATTGACAGAAGGCAGACATTTTATAAATACTCAGAGGTTCACAATACGCAATTCCTGTCTATTTCAACAAGAATAAGACAACTAAATCCCCTGGAGCTAGCTCCTGGAAAGCCTTATTTAGCAGTTACTTCAGTTTGCCCTATTACCAGGTGAATTTCAACCCTGACTTTTGTTTAGGATTAAGAATCTCTTGGCAGGGTTGGGATTTAAAATGTTTAGATGTTGAAGTGACTGAACTGACTGAAACTTGCATTTTATCTAGCTTCCAAATGCTGTTCCCATTCTTGAAGGACAATCTTTGGAAAGCAAGAAAACGTGGTTGGAGGTGAATTGAATGAGAATTGATGGAGGTCGGTCTCTCCTTGACTGGACAGTTACTGCATTGTGTTTATTTATCGTAGTCATGCCAAAGGCTTTTGATCTTATGCTTGGTTAATCATTTGGGTTTTTTCCTTCTATCACCCCAGGCCGTATACACCTATGAAAGGAGCCCTTTCCACTGTGTGGTTTGACAGATACAAGATCTCCAATGACTGTCCAGAACACATTGAAACCATTGATTCTATGTGCCGTGGACTTACAGACTTGATCAATGATGAGATTAAAAATGGCATCGCAAAGAATAGGATACTAGTAGGTGAGAAGGACGTTTTGGTTTGTTTATTTTGATGTTTCTAATCAATCAGAGATCATCTGCTTTGAATTTATTCCACCCTGAAAGAGTATGAGCAACTCCTGCAGCTGTTGAGCAGTCCCTTCACCAACTGATCCTCAAAAATRTTGAATCCTTGTTAAAACCTTTGTCCAGTGGGGAATGTGGCAACCTGCAAGCAGTATTCTCAAAAATGTAGTTTAAAATTGCTTTTGTTGTGAACTGGTCATTTGTAATTGTGTTTTGAAGTATATGATGAGTCATGTTTTACTTAAAATGTGGTTTTTTTGCTGATTGCTTTTAGCCTTTTTGAAGGATGGGAAAGCGTGCATGCCCAAAACTATTTGTATCTTTGAAAATGCATATGTAGCATATAAGTAATCATGGGCTTTTCCTTTCTGCTATAATACTTTGGGATAAATTAATTCATGGAGAAACAACGATATGTGTTAAACATCACTACAGATTAGCACTTGGTAATAAATGACCTGTTAGCCATCATATTTTATATGCATCTGTCTTCCTATCCATCTTAAATTTTCACAATTTCCAGCGACTTTCACAGTACTTCTGTGAAATAAATAGCGGGAAATTGAGGCACAGAGGTTGAGGCCAAAGGAGTAGCCTGTGTTAGAGAGGAGTCCTTGGCTCCCTGTCCCATTCCCAGACCGCAAAGTATTTCAGGTTTGGGGAAAAAACTTTTAATGTGGGAACTTTCGAATTTATGGCCAACTGAGTCATGTCATCAAGCTCCTAAGTGGTGGAGCCACTACCATTCAGCCAGGGTGTTTCTTGGTCCAGCCCCATGTTGGTCTTTGAAGGCCTCTGTTTACTTTCCCTTTCTGGCTTACTGCCCTGTCTGCAGAACGCATTGTGTTGGATGGCTGTCAGCATAGTCTCTTTGATGTGACTTGCCTGTGTTATACCTGCTGGCTTGGAAACAGCTGAAGAAGAGCAGGTGCTTTCTGTAGGATTAGCTGGGAGATACTCTGTTTACAGATACACTCTGCTACTAGGATTTTTTTTTTTTGTCTTTTCCCTGCAGCCTTCAAAATTAAAAGTAGTGAGACTGCAGACTGTGGAAGTTGCTTTACAAACTGTAAACAGAGTAAGGGAATTGATTTACACCAGTTGTTTCAGTCCCTGAATCATTTGGAAGTATCGATCTCTGTATCTAAATTCCTCACCTGTAAACTGGGAATAGTGATACTTATTTTGTCCCTCTTAAGAGCTTTAGTTTCAGGTTGCTTGAGAAGGGTGCTGTTTCTTTGCTTCTGTGATAGGTGCTATGTGTATACAGATCGCATCCTCACAGTTGAATCTAATATTAATGTAACAAAAATTAGGCAACTGAATTAGCTCCGTCCAAAGTACAGAAAAGATCTGGATGCATGAGAAATCTGCTAGAGGAAATCTGTGTGTCATCTATGTCTACACAAAACAAAGTGTTCTTCTATGAGGACTTTGTGCTTTCTCTGCACTAGTTTTGATGATTAACCAGGATAAAATGCAATGGAGAATGAAGCTCAGAGATTCTGTGAGGTTTCTGTGTGTAAAGATTGGTTTTAATATCAATCTGAGTCAGCATAATGTGACATTCTTAGTTATTGTAGATGGGACTTTGTGCAAATACTTGCCCCTCTATTGGCATTGTTTTGTATAGAAAATAAGAAGTTATGTAAAGGCACCTCACAGCTTTATAACTTTTTTGACTGAACAAGTAACATGAGGTTGAGGTTTGGTTATTAAGATCTATGCAGTCTTTCTGCACCAAACTGTAAAGTCCGCTGGAAGAGGAGAAATGGGTGGCCTAGGATTTTTCTGAGTTTGTTGAAGACTGGTGTGCTGGAGGTAATGCAAATCCTGTCAGATCTTGTTAGATTTCTCTTTAAAAAGTCCGGAACATCTATCTGGTACAAGAAGAGTATTGAGGTAATCAGGTAGGGAACAGACAGCGGATTTGTGGATGCTGGTACAATAAAGCTGGAGGAGGCAGCCTTTTGGAGACGAGGGGAAAAATAAGATAATTACAGCAGAGGAAGTCACAGTGGAGTGGTGCTCTGARTGTTTTCCCAGTGCATTTGGTGATGTTGAGTAGTGTTGGCGATCAGTATTCCGAATACATATCTTATTGTACATGTCTACATAATAGGTACATATCTTAATGTGGAAAAAAAGAACCAAAAGAGTTGAGAAAAGAGATTGGAAATCTTAGAAGTCTGTGAAGGACAGCGGGAGGCCTTTTTGGATAAGTCATAAAAGCTGAGAGGGCAGTTGCATGAATGAGAATTTACAGGGAATGAGATGGGTTGGTAAAGGGTTAAGGAGAACTGCATTGTGGGACTATCTATTTTGCAATGAGTGGGAGTTTTAACGAGTGGAAAAAAACAAAATGAGGGTAACAAGATTGAAGGTTATGGTTTTATATGGAATACTTGACTAGAAATTACAGACTGAGGATGAGTGTCAGATACTGTTAGATGAAGGAAAGCTAGGTGTTAAGCAGGAACGTGGGTAGCTGCTGACAGCTCTGAGGTGTGGGATAGGAAGTAAAGATCTGAGGGAGCACTGTGCAAAAGAGAGTGAGCGGGAAGGAAGGGGAAGCAGGAGTAGGCACTCAAGCATTGGAAAATAAGAAGCCCAGTACCTGGTGGGGGATGATTCTCTCCGTTCAAACTTTCCACCCAGCTGAGGACTGTGGGTACAGTAAGATCATCTGTTCTAAGAGACACTGCAGCCTGTGCTATTTGCTTCGGTAGCATAATTAGCTCTGAAATGCAAAAGCGGCTGTTTATAGAACAGAACTCTAAATTTGTGGAGGAGGTCTAGGTTGTGTGATGCCACCACTTTTCTGTATCAGAAAAAATACTGGAGAAAGTTCGTTTTTAAGAGCTGCTCTATGAATCTACCTTTAAAGAACAAAATATTTTAATTCACTGGAGGTAAACAAAGTCCATCATTAAAACTTCCCTATGAATTCTGCGCCCCAGCATACAGTAGTACACAGCTCATCTACCCATTCCTGTTTCTTGATAGTTCTCATGGGTGGCTTTCCTAATAAAACAGAAGTCCTTCAAAGGGAGCTGCCTTCTGCTTCATTAAGGTTTTTTTCCCCTAACCTTAAAGGGGAAAGAAAAGAGACTGTGACTTAAATATATAATTATTCAAAAATAATTATATCATCCTCAGAATTTGATAATGGAAGTCAATTTCTTGCCAAACATTCCTGTAGAGTTACTCTTACTGGTCTTCCTGGCTAATGCACTTCTTGCAAATAAGCCTGTAAGTAGGTTTATATTGACTTTGGAGATAAAAGATAATGATGAAATCAGTCAAATTCTGATGCTTGGAGCTTTGATAGTACATTTTCTTAAAAACTGGTTGTATTCCTTCTTTATAAGGATTCATTGGTCTGGATTCATTGCTAAATTAGTTAAACAAGCAAATAATCACATTTTGAAAGCTGGGAGAGTCATATCTTTTTCTGTGTAAAGCTGAGTTGTTTTTTGGTTGGTGGGTTTTTTTTACTGCTTCTGTAGTGATAGTATACTATAAAATAACTTCACTTACATTGGAATTATCAGAGATTTAAACAATCTTAACCTTGAATAATTCAGAAGCTCTTGACAGAAATGGCCACTTCACATCTGAAGCATTCTAATAGTGCTCACTTTTGTCAGCTGCAGTTTAATGAAAGGCTGTCTTGTTATTCTCTTTTTTTGGTCTTGATTTAGTGCTTCTTTCCTACTTTTACAGGTCACTTTCTGTATAGCACAGAAATGCTGATCCAAGCATGTTGGTCTCTGCCACCTGTAGTCACTTGTGTAAGCAGCCAGGGAAAATAAGCTTTCAATAACAGTCCTGTAGATTTGACTGTATGCCAGAAAACACATGCTTGATTCCTGACCCCTTGTACTACAACAATAAAACAAGACACACAACCACTTTTGTTTATTGCTGGACTTCTTACATAGCTACTGAACCATGGTGGAAGTAACATGAAAGTTCTGTGCTTTTTGTAAATATTAGCATTTTCATCTCTCTCAGTATGTGTGAAAATGGGATGGGGAGGAAATATCTTGACTTTGACATCCCAGAGAAAGAAGGTTCTGTAAATATGGGAAGATGAAAAATCAACAATAAATCAAAAAAAATTGGGCAAATTGCACCTAAAATCTTGTTACTTTTATGTCTTTGGCCTCTAAGCCTTTTGCTATCACTTATATCATCTTGTAACTGTTGTATTTATTAGGAAAATGTTGTCTTTCGTTTAGAAGGACTTGCTGTCTTGCTTTCACAGGGCATATTCAGGGGTTTATGTTGCCATTTGTCACTGCAAGTATAATTCAAATGAGGTTTCTCTTTCTGTACCATCCATTATGTGGCTTCGTGGTTTATCTAAATTATACTTATGAAATGCTTGACTCAAACCAGTACTATTAGTCCATCTTCCCCATAATACCAGCAAACATTTACTAATTTTCAGTGCTTCAATGTAAATTTGCATTTCATTTCTACTTTGAGAGGAATGTTCTCTCTGCTTGTTTGTTTGCACATGAACTGGTCATTTAGTTTTCTTTCAGTTCTCTACTCTTCTTTTAACTTCCTGATGTGCAAGCAGAAAACATAACAAGTGATGCTTCTGTTTCATTCATTAATCATTCAGTAGGAGTTACAAATGGCTAATAGCTTTAATCAGAGGATAGGTTCCACCACTCGTCACTTTGTTTCACAACGCTTTGTGTTAGGACACACTTATACCTCAAATGTGGTGGTTGTCTTTTCCTGTCTTTCCCTTTTTGTTGATTATTGTGTGCCCTCTGCCCTTCCCCCTCCTCCTTTTATTTTTTGCTGCCCTCAAAGGTAAACTTAAGTCAGGTCTTCACATTCTGAGAACAAAGTTTTTTGTTTAGTAATATCTCCTGATGTCACGCGTCTTTCTCATTCCTGTTGGTGTAGGTTAAGTGCCAAGAATAAGGAGAAGAGGTATTCATGTCTGAGAGCACAGTGCCATAAAAATGCAAATGAAGGGATCAGCACGTGTAGATATTTCAGAAATAATCCTCAGTATTAAGAGACTAAGCTGATTGTAAAAATGACTGTAAAAATGCTGCAGTGTTGCAGCAGGACTGTGCTGTCATCCTCAGAAACAAACCAAGAAAACATAAAGGTAAGTAAAGCCATAGCTGTGAATAGGGTAATATCTGAATGAAAGTTAATTTGATGCTCTTCATGGATTTTATTTTCCTGCTTAGTGATAAAAATTATGATGCCTTAGGTACCCATGTTGGGTCCCCCATTACCACCCATATCAGTTGAAAATAAAGAAAGCATAACTGTTTTGTACTGTGAGATGATACATTAGAAAATATTGTGTACTTGTTTTTACAACAAAACAGTAAAACTTGTGCCACTTAAATATATATTTTTAAATGTTGTGTTTCAGCTGATGAGAAAGTTGGACAGCAAATTTATTCATGTTCCCAGTATGTAAGAAGAGGCAGTGTCTGAGCCAGTCAATGGAAGTTCTCTTTGTTCTTGTAAAGGCACTAAGAAGTTACTGACTAGCAAATAGAATAAAAAGACTGTCAGGGGTTGAAACCATTCATTTCAGTTTTGCTAGGATGTAAGGTTAGTGTTTGATGAAGTTTTGCAAATAGATTAAAAGGGCAAAATTGTTGCTCTGAGGAAATTCACTCGAGATAAAGTACATGTTGCAGCACTTACACAGGAGCAGTGTTCTGAGAATTCTGTAGGGAAGGGAATTTGCTGTTCAACTTACATTTGTACTCTTCTCTGATACTCATATATGAGCACTGATAATATATTTAATACTTCCATTCATGTATGAAAAAGGAAGGCCTAAACAGAAAGTCAGCTTATTTGCAGATGATGTGTAGAACAAGGTTTTGCTGTTACCAGAAGGTAAATCACAGAAAGTCCCTAGGGAGAGCAGAAAGTAAACTGAAATTTAGTTTAGGGGAAAAAATCACAATAATAAAACTGATAAAAATAACTCTTAAGTTGAAATATCAAAAAGAAGGGATAAATTAAGAATGAAAAATGCTGCGAGAATGGCAAGAAAATTAAAGTAGTTGATGTATTGTGACAGAAAGGGCAAAGGCAGTTTCTAACTGTGCTGGTGCAGCCTCATGGAATGGGAGGGTAATTGTCTCTCTACTTGCATTGTGCTGGCACAGATACCCAGGCCTATAACATTCATCTCTTGCCACTTTGTTACCAAAGCTGTACTGATGAATTTGAGGAAATGCAGGGAAGATGAAGAACACTTACTAAGGAGAATCTAAGGAAAAAATATTACACCCTAAAACCCATCCCTACTCCCAAATATGAATCCTTATCTCCTAAATGCCTGGGGCTTAGCTTCTCCACTTCACCTTTTAAAGCTGTGCCGTCGTGAAGCAGCTCCTAGCTCTCACGCTCTTACCTGTGTGAGAAGAGCTAAAATTCTGTCTCTGCAAGTAGCATAAAATCTGTATTCAATGCAGGTTGCAGAATTCATGTGCTAAATGTGATTAATACTTAAGATTGTTTCCAGCCAGTGTGATTTCTAGTGTGAAACATAGCTTTGATCACTTAAATATACTGGAACGACCTAAAAAGTGACCTGGTTCATTGTTTTGTAAATCCGTAATCATTATCTACAGCAAATTGATTAAGGCATTTTACAGTCAGGTTTGCATGACTCAGGAAGCAAGCAGCAATGTAGAAGGCATGTTTGTCAGAGAGGTGTTTTTTCAATGAAGAAGAATGAAAACCTAAAGGGCATTCTGAAGTCAGGTGTGGGTCATTGCAAGCCCTTACGTCGAGCATGGAGGAGAAAGGGAGAGTTGTTAGCATTCTGTCATATAGGCAGGACACTTCTGAGAGAGAGAAGTTAAATAAAGAAGCCTTTGTTTTAGATAATAACGTTAGTCATTTTCTTAGATACAAACCCGAACATTGTTAGACAAAATACAAAGAGATGAATAAAGCTGAAGTTTGACAGTAGGTAAATATTTGGTTTCCTGAACTTAAAATAATGTTGAAGTATTATCAGGGACCTGATTGTCATTTCATATGGATATAAATTAGGAGCAAATTAATAGAAATCAAGATATGTAGGGGAAATGAGCTTAAGGTTTTATACAAACATTTTTATTTTTTTAAGGCTCCTAAGGCCATTTGTAAGCTGGAGAAGGAAGCTTTTGTTTTTATCACTGACACATGACAACTGTGATGTTCTGTCTTCTTCAAGCAGGAATAAATTACACACGAGAAACTCGCACATCACTGTGTGGCTGGGTTACCTTAACATATTTATGTATGATATTCCAGCAAAGAATGTTTTGTTTTTAGTAAGATATCACATGGGAATTCCCTTCTGATTCAGATTTTTTATTCTGAAAGTGAGGATCCTGTGATTGCAGCAGATCTTTTCAACTAGTAAAGCAAGTTACAAGCAGCTTTCTTCCCACTAGTCCTCAATGTGTATGGTCTGTGTAGTATCATTATCATCTTCACTACCCCCATTATCAAAGGGTCTTGCATGAAGTTTCTCTTAGGCTAAAAGAGAAGTGCTTTGCTGAATTGAGTATATTTTATATGTGCTTACCTTTTAGCCTGTCCATAAACATCCTTTGCAAGGCAGGAAAGCTAAAGTTAATGTAAATGGTTAAATGTTTTTCTGAAGCAGGGTCCATAAGGAATAATACTGTAATTCAATCACTGCTCCTGAGCATTACAAAGCCAACATTTTTTTTTAACTGTTTCTAAGCATTAGGATATCCTTAGATACAGGTATAAGGAGAATACATGGGAAAAAAAAGCATGCTAGCAGATACTGTGTGTGTGAAAACAATTTGCAAGTTCTGAACTTTCATGCACGGTTTTTGTACCCTTCAGGAATACATTGGTCTCTAGCAAAGGGCTGGCTACGTACCCATCTAAGGTTGAAATGTTGTAGTGTCATTTTTGATGTTGATTAGCAGTCATGACACAGTCTGCTTAGCTGTGCTGTAAAGCTTACATATTCTTTATGCCGAGATCATTGGTGTATATAAGCATACCTGTACTTTTGTTTTGCTTACATCCTGTCTGTTGTATCACTTCCGACATTTATTTTGTGTAATATCTGTGCATTCCTCTTATTTTTCCTTAATCTGAATATTAAATTCTTTTAAAAAAAATTTTGATTGAACATGTGTTTTATATGTTATGTCTAATCCAGACTTAAACTTAAATGCTATCTTTTGTAACTGAAAAATTTTGCCTCAAACTATACATGCTTATTCCAGTTATTGTCTGTGAAGCCTTTACTATATGATATATACTGAGAGATTATTGTGGTATCAAGTGATAAACTGCAGGTTTTCCCCTGGAAAACCAAATTCAAAGAACTAGTCATTTGTATTACATTCTCTCATAGTAGCATGAGCCACATGAAAGAACCATTACCTAATATTCTTCTAAACAGAAGGTGACTGCATTGTCAAAGACTGCTGGTGAGTAATTGCAGATAGTGTTGCCAGATTGTGACTAAACGGGTACAAAATTTTAGATTAAATCATTTACAAACTAGTAATGAGTTTTCAAAGCAAACTTTTTTCTGTATTCTGAAACACTTTAAATAGGCTTCATTTTATATGTGCACAAAGTATATCTGAATTTGTTTGTAAGCAAATGCAAAATGGTCTTTGTAAGTATATATAAGTGTAAATGCTATTTGGGGGACTTTGGGATGACTGCATCATTCAGAATAGTCACAAGGAAGTGATGGAAGTAAATGATCAGATTCCACAGGAGAGAATAAAGAAAACTTGAGCACAAGACACATTGTTGTTTATGTAAGAACCTTGGGTAACTGTTGTATTTTATSTACTTTCTCAGATGGCTATTTCTTTCTCTCTCCATGAATGTAGGATCAGTGTTGTTGAATTTTTTGTGGTTTCTTTGTGAGTCTTGAGCAGTGTTATTTGCTTT
This sequence comes from Apteryx rowi, assembly GCF_003343035.1. Classification (NCBI taxonomy): domain Eukaryota; kingdom Metazoa; phylum Chordata; class Aves; order Apterygiformes; family Apterygidae; genus Apteryx; species Apteryx rowi. The sequence goes on from NW_020451082.1 coordinate 2,914,256, forward strand.
ATAGAATTGACCTGCATGTGACAGAGAGCATGTCTGGTAGGAAATGTTGATACAGGTGAAAGGCTTGTAGTAGTATTTTCATTATTTTTATTTCTATGAAGGCAGATTTCTTCAAAATTTCAGGTGATACAGACTGTGAGAATTTCTAAGCTGTGCTCTGAGTTCATTCTTTCACATTCATTTATGCTTTTCCTTAACTGCCTGTATTTCTGAGCTGCCATGGGGCACCGACACATACTGCTTTTGGCTTGAAACAGGTGAAGATTGATGCATAGGGTAATACCGGGTCCCAGCTTTATTTACCAAAGGTAAATATCCGGGTATTATCAGACCCGGGTACATAGCTGCAGGACCGAAGGTGTATCCCCTAGTTTGAGGACACAGCTTTCCTAATTCAGTTAAGGATTGTGTTAGCAAAGGAAGGAAAGACTTCAGTCTTCCAACTTGTATATTCTTGTTCCTTCACCCCAAGATTCAAGTTCTGTGACTCAGGAATCTGCAGTTTACTGCATTTGGCCATATCCATCTCTTAAGACTACAAGGTGACAATAAGTAGAAAGAGGAATCAGAAATACAGTATAAGTTCTGATCAGAAATTGATCAAAAATCAAGAAACACTGTTGTGAGGGAGGAAGAAGGAAAGCTCTTCGAGTCTGGATTAGTCTAGTGTTTTCAGGAAAATTTACTACCCAAATCCAGCCAAATCTTCCAGTCATAGCATAGCAAGGAGTGTGGGCTAAAAAGGCCTCAAACCTGGCAGGACCTGCAGTTAAACATGCTGGAGAGGATTCCTCATTAGGGACAGCCTCACCATGGCCAAACTAATATATGCAAAGTGCAGCATTCTCTGCTTCTGAATTTACGTGCCCTAGGGATTTACTGTGTGATTCCAGGATCCAGTCAAGTACCGAAGTTACGCAGTTTGTGTTAAGCTTGGGTTCAGTGGTGGATACACACTGCTTCATGGCCGAGCTCTGTTCAGCAGCTGTGTGAAGCTTCTGTCTAGCACAACTGAGTCAGCCCTGAGGGCTCACATAATCCTTGCAGAAGAGCCATTCTGAATTTTGGAGTCTTTGTTTTAATCACTTCAGAAAGATACCAAGCTGAATTGGTTTGGTCTTTCACCTATTATTTTTGTATTTCTCCTTCAATCTGTAATTGGTGTCTTTTGTGTAAGATGGTCTGTGCTCAGAATTTCACACCTAATTAACGCTGGTTAACTACCTGGCACAAGGCAATTGTATCACCATTACCCTGTATGCTAATGCTGTTCTGAGTTGAGCTGCAGTCAAAACCTTTCTCGGTTTTCATCTCTGTGCTAGGAGAGATTTCAGCAGGCCAGTTATTCCTCATGCTGATCATTATCTGGATGCAGCCAATATAATAGCCTATGTGCTGTATCCTTATAAAGTAATACTGTGGTCTGGATTTCTTACCTAATGAATAAGCATCTGTCATGTAAAAATCATACCTGAGGAATTATCTCATTTAAGGAATTAGTGTAGCTTAAGAGATGGATGGAACACCAAGTCATTAATTCAGCGACCCTGTTAGAACTCAGATGGGGTATGTGCTACTATTTATTACCTATCCTAAGGAGCAACGACAACCAAAAGACCTCAACCTGAGTGTGGTAGTCTAATGTGACGAATGTTCATTATTTAGGCACAACAGTTTACACAGATCTTGCATGCATGAATGGTACTATCTTAAGGGAAAAACAAGTTGCATAAAGAACAAGGAGAATTCTCTGTTTGTGGAATTTTGTTTTATTACTGTCAGAGAACATATAGCAACAGTGTTCAAGTACTTGGTAGGGACTGTACATGAATAGATTATACAGTCATGGCTTTTTTGGTTGATTTTTTTCTTTCTCTCCCAGGAATGAATCTTCAGCAGTTCTTTAGCTACCCAGCTTCTCAATTGAATCATAGTTTGTTTTAAGATCATTGTAACGTTTATGTTATTCAAGATGGTTTTGGGGTGCATTGTGTATAAAAGAAAAAAGTCTGAAGATAAAAATAATCAAAATGTATGCTGGATTACAAAGACATAGCAAAATCCAATCTTTTTTTATTTTGTTGCATCCCAGGAGGCTTTTCGATGGGAGGCGGAATGGCAATGCATTTAGCATATAGGTTTCATCGAGATGTGGCAGGAGTCTTTGCGCTTTCTAGTTTTCTCAATAAAGAATCTGCTGTTTACCGGGTGAGTATGTGGTAGGCTTTACAGAAATACTGCTTAGCTAAAAGATTAAAATTAAATCTGGCATGTTTCTTCATTTGGGGCAATTGATTAATATTCTAAACATAAGACATTTCCTGAAAATTGATAAGAAGAGTATTAGGAAAAAGAGTTTTTAAAACTATCCCTACATGATGTTTCATTGCTTTTTGCACAGACAGTACAATTATTTTGTTCAAAGTAAGTCAGTGCAGAAGGCAGATTAACAAATGAAATGCTGTGTAAGTTGTCATTAGTTATCAGAGATTCCATCTAACTGTAACTATTCTTTGAAAATTTGTAGTGAATTATAATACTCATGGGCTCCATCTGCTGTCATGATTTTTTTTTATTTTTTATTTGGAGAAGGACATAGCCCTAAATTTAAACCTTACCATTTGTCAGAGTTAGCACATTAGAAGAATTTGAAGTGCAGGGTTTTTTTCCCAGTGATGTTTCATTGTTTGCTTTTGTACAGGCAGTACAATATGCCCACTAAAAGGCAGATTAGTAAATGAAATGCTATGTAAATTGTCATTGCTTTGTTATAGAGTCACCATGTAACTAACTGTTCTTTGAAAATTTCCAATGATTTGTCTGACAGTGTTTCTTTTCCATCCAGGCTTTGAACAGAAAAGAAGGTGTCCTTCCGGAATTATTTCAGTGTCATGGAACAGCTGATGAACTAGTTCTTTGCTCTTGGGGTGAAGAGACCAACAAGATGTTAAAGTCACTGGGAGTGTCAACGTCACTCCGCATTTTTCCAAACCTTAATCATGAGTTAAGCAGAACTGAAATAGAAGAGCTAAAAAGCTGGATTGTAAAGAAATTGCCCATTGAAGTAGCAAAGACAAATGAATAAAAGATACAGCTTTCATGTACTTTCTGTTTTTTGTTTTTTTTTTTAAGGTCATGCATGACAAATGGGTGTCCCATACACATTATATAAACAAAGCTTCAGGTAGACACTGTTATATTCCACACAGTTCACTCAGGTTGTGGCATGATGGTGCTATTAATACACATTTTATTGTATGAGTTTCTTTCTCTGCTCTCTTGTCCAGTTGTTAAATACACATCCATGTCAATCTATGGAAAATAATGACTGATGATATTAAAACGATTCTTAAATAATCAGAACAGTATTTGGGAAGAATTTCTCTGAGTTTTTCAAATCCATTTTCCTTTGTGTTCTAAGATGGAAAAATATACAGTAGCATGATTGTCTTTCTAATGGGGTTACGGCTGACAAAAGGCAAGTTACTCTCAAAATTAAAATGATGGGGCTTTACCTGTGGAACTAAATGTTCAAGTTAGTTCACTGAGAGTAGCCCTGYTGGCTTCAGTAGGATTTTCAGCTTGTGGAAATGAATCTGCATCAAAGCAGAGTTGTATGTCACTTCAAAAAAATAACTGAGGTCTGTGTTGTATTTAAAGAAGTCCTAAGTAGGTGTGTCTGGCTATACCACTGATGCTGGTTGTTACCTACTGTCACTGTGGTGTTACTAGAGATGTTGTTCTGTGTGAGCTGCTTGAGCCCTATGTGGCTTATAAGTGTAGGTTAAAAAAAAAAAAGAAGTGCCATGATGATTGTTAAGATATATCCTGTTTTTGAAAAAATCATTCTTTGGGCACTGTTCCTGTAGAAACTTATTTTTGCCAGCAGTTTTATTTTTGCCTGCAAGATCACATTTTAAACTAAAAGATGGGAATACTTGAATTCTCTCTGAACGTTTAAAGGGGTTGTAAATAATGATTGTGATATAAAGAAACCTTGTGTCCCGTTGTTTTAATGGTGGATGATTCATCTCTGTCAGCTTGATAAATTAACTCAGCGTATAAATATCTATTCTTATGTAATTTTTATACTACTTTTATTTTTCCCCCTTTGCCCCATTTTCTCTCCTCAGATTCAGTAATTTTTTAGCATGACAAGGTATTCAGCCTTTTGCCAAAGTCAATACATCCAAGTCTATTGCTTAATCTTCTCCTTCCCCCTTTACCACAGAGTGGATCTAGGACACTGTTGTTTGCTCTGTCACAGCAAATTGTTGCCAGTATTGGCTATTACTCCAGAAGTGTCAGCCAACTCCAGGGGACTAAGTTTTGTTCGTATCCTCATGCACTGTAAGCCAGCTTTTACCTATCTTGAAGAATTAGCAAAGGGGAAAAAATGTCACTGTTCAAGTGCAAGGCATGGAATTGGCAGTAGCAAGTAACAACTTCCTGCTACTAAAAATATTTTGCTTTATTTCATTTTGCTAGCATTAGCAAGTCAGCAGTCTGTTCTGAAAAACAGGATTTTAAATGGCACATGAAAACTCTACTATTTGAAACAGTAACTGAAAAGTATTTTTTCCTGGTGCCCTAGGCTTCCTAATTATTACAAATTAAATTGAAACAGGTGTGTTCAGAGGCAGCTGAGCTAACATTGCCTTAGCCCAACTCTAATAACAATCTGTGACAAGTAGAGTTTTAACATTGTAGTGATGCTACATCATTTTGAGTTTTGCATCATTTTCTACTCTTGCTACAGTTGCTATTTGGAGGCTTTCTGAAGCACTAATGCGAGATGGTAATTCATTTTGGTGACAAGTGCAATGGGATGGGAAAATGACAGGCTCTTGGCAAGGTGACTTAACAATGTCAGAGAATAGCTTAAAACAATTGAAATAAAGATCATGGTGGGAATAGAAATTATTACCAAGTCAAACCCAGTTCTTTTGACTATTCTTTGCAATCTCAACAATTGTAAATACAGTGGATGCAGTTTTGTTTTGTTCTCTTTATATAAACTGGGAAACAATTATGAAAGTCTGTATTTTACCATATTCTTATAAAACAGTCAAGTCCTTAACTTGTCTGATTTCTTCAGTCTTCCTCAGCTTGCGAGTGGAACACCGGCTAATCAGGAGATACATCATGACATAAAATAGGTATATGCTGTAAAGGGATCCCAAGTCATCCAATGACCTTAAAACTCTTGAGAACCTTTTGGGAAGTTAGAAAGCTTCTAGATAATGTTTTCCTTCAGTCTGCAGATACTTACAGTGCGGATAGTATGACTTTCCTAGCGCATTTGCTGAGGATGGTGTGGTTCCATATCCTAGCCGGTGCCTAGCTCAGGTTGGACAAACAGATTGAGGCTTAGCCCAGAAAAAGTTGGACTGCTGGTTGGTATTGAAAAGCAGCCAGAAGCAATATTAGTCCTTGAAGACAGTGGTTCTGCTGTTAAATCTCTAGTCAGATGAAAACTTTAATAGCCAAAGTTAGCCTAGCTGGTTGATAGCATATGACAGAAGTAATCCAGATAGGTTTTTGACTTTCTGGGCTTTCCTTTTTGACCTGGACCTCTTTCACTGCACTTAAAAATTATTTTTAAATTGATACTGGAGCACAGTGCAGTGGTTCATTTGCCCAAAAGGGCATCTCAGCAAAGCTTATGGCACTACTTTTCTGGGATCTACCTGTTGATTTTTGGGCGGAGTTTGAAGTACTTCATAAAATGTTTAATGATTAAAAACAGTTCCCGTTTGAATAGCTAGTTGCATATTGCTGAGATGGAGTTACAATATGAAGTGCTAGGGCATACAGAACCCTAAGCTGGTGTGTCTTATCAATTATATGTAGATTTAGATAAGGAGAATGTAGGGGCGTTTACATCTGAAAATGTTAGGGAGATACAAGCCAAGTACTTTGAGGAGGACCAAACTCAGGGCCCAGTCTCTTTTTTCTTTACATGAGCTTTCTCCTTTTTCTTTTTTTCAGAGTGAAAGAGAAAATCATGATTAAAGATACRCTCCTGTACATCATTTTAAAGAATAAAATGCAAATTTCAGTTCCAAGTGTGCATCTATATCACCTGAGCTACTGAAGATACAACATTAACTGGAAAGAAGAAGGCTCTGTGCTGATCTGGAGAAGGCAGAAGCAATTAGTTGGCATACTATTTATGTTCTTAGTAATTCTTCTAAGACCTTTGTTATTATTTTTCAAACCTAGAATAGAGTTTGGCATTTAAATACAGACTTTAATACCACTTAAAAATATAGCTGAAGTAATTGAGTGAGTAAAACCATTCAGACTGACGTTACTTTGTTGAAGCTTGGTACTGTTTGGGGGAAAAACATAATTCAGTGAGCAAAAGAAAACAAGTTTAATTTAAACTTTAACTCTCTTGGGCTCAGTAAGTGTGTTCTGTACTGCTTCAGAAACAAAGCACTAGTGTGTGGACTGTTTTTGGTTTTTAATCTTCTGACATTACACATTTGTATTTCAGACATTTGAAATTAGTGACTAGATCAGTGCTGTGAACTCGGGTGCTTTCTATGTAATTTATGTGGTAGTACAGACATGTAGAGCCAGAGAGCAAATGTGAATAGGGCAGAAATCAGCTAATCAATATGGGAAGCCAAAAATCATTGGTAACATAATTTTGACATTAAAGTAAGAAGTTCTCTACTTAAATTAATCTCTTCTCCTGTTAAATCTTTACACTCTAGTTTTTTTAGTAAATCATCTTTAAAGCCATTTAACAAGTCTCTACAGATGAAGTGAGCCAAGTGGGTGAATGTAACTTGTATTTATAAAGATGAGATCCAGATGGCAAAATATGGAAATGGGAACCTAGTGGAGTATGTTAGAATGAAATTTGTTAAGACATAGATGGAGGAAAGCATTAGGAGTTTACTTTCCAGTTGATGCATATTCTAAGACAGTCAAGAAGTTTATTTGGGAGATCTTCAAAGAAAAACCTTTTCTGTGACTTTTTCAACTTGAGTCAGCCTTCATTTGTGATACAGCTGGTTAAAGGTGCTTCAGAGAAAGGAAATAACACAAGTGCCAATTCATGCAGTTTCCTACCTTTTTTTTTTTTTTTCTCCATTGGGCATACGCAATATCACTACTCAGAAGAAACGGCTGTCCATTCTATTTTCAATATCAGATTGCCTGCTCAAATGTTTCCTTATATGCTGCCATGGGACTTTACTACATCCTGTTCGTGTTCTTACTTGCAGACTGATCAGTAGCACTCGCCCAGAATGTGCGAGACAATTGCTTTTCCTGTATGAAGCTGTGAGTGAGAATATTTGTCTTTGCAAATGAGAGTCAGAAGAAAAAGGCAGTGGTACCTCTACCCCCATTTTGTACTTCAGTGCTTAGAGTGTTAGCTTAAGACATGAGACACCTGGATTTAATTCCTCTGCCCATCTGAGCATGTTCACTGGTGTTCCAGGCCTTGCTCCATTACTTAAATAGTCAATTTATCAAATGTCTTTTAACTATAGACCATATAATCATTTGCTAGAGCAGAGATGGTATTCCAGATTTAACCTTGCTTAGGTGAGTACCTGGGAAAGAGTTAAGTTTGTTCTCTATCTCTCTCTTAATGATTATTTAATTATTACAGTTGGAGTAGAGAAGACAGAGCAGCTCCTCCTGCATCAGTCTGCTGATTGCTGGTTAGAGTAATCTGAGAATGTGGGATACTGACTTGCCTCCTCTCAGGCAGAGGAGGAAAATGAGTTTATGTTCCCTATGTCTCGGGTGAGTACTGTGTTCACTGAATGTTTGGTAAAAAAAAAAAAAAAAAAAAAAAGTGCCAATGGTGTGGATCTAGTAAGGCCTCTTATTCCCTAGGCACAGCCTGGCTCTGTTAGGTTACCTGCTGTGATTGAGATGGCTTTTGTGAGTTTGATTTGAAGTACAGAAATCTCCACTCGTTTTATTAAGCGTGTGAGGGCTGTAGATGCTGCTTTGGTGATGAAAACAGCACCTGAAATCTTGTGTGGGTTTATTGTGTAATAAACTCCTTGATATTTATTAATTTTTTTTTTCAAAAAATGCCTGTATAATGACCATTAAACATTATTCTTTGATCGTGTGACATTCTTTGATCAGGGACAAGGAAGTTAGATTCCTGAGAATAAAGCCTATGAGATTTTGTAAACTGAGCCTTAAAMCATAGTGAAGACAGTCAAAAGAGGTCACAGAGAGTATGCTTCTGACTTTTCCACTACTTTATGTGGTTGGTATTTTGTGATTCAAGGATATGATGCGTAGGGTTCTTTAAAGTGCTTATTGCTTTAAATTAAATACAGTACTGAGGAGTAATAATCTAATACTCTGATGCACAGAATAAAACCACAGAAGAATTAATTGTTTGCTTGTGCGCTCTGCGTAGGTGAAGGAGTTTGTTAGAACATGTACTGGTAGACATAAAGCACATCAGACTGTAGTTTGAATACACAAGCGATCAAGAGATATAACTATCATGTATACAGTAGAGAATTAATAGAATGACTTCTGCTGGTTCTTGGCCTTTGAAGTATGCAGAACTACAAAACAGTAAATCAAACTGCAAGACTTACCTATGGTAATAGTTGATCTTGGTGTAAAGAAATCCTCTCTAGGGCGCATTTCAGCCAAATACTGATGCTCAAGCGTGTGACCAACTCCTACTGACTTAGATCCCATAGTTCCCACTGATGGATCTATGTAGAAAGTCTGGCTTCAAAGTTGGAGTTTGTTTTATTTTAGTTTGAAGGGTTTGGGGTGAAATTCCTAATGTAGCCAAGGTCTTTCGGGGGGCAGCCAAAATAATTATGAACCCTGGTCACAGTAGTATGCCAAAAATGCAAAAATGGTGATTTAATACTTCCAGAGTAATAAGAATTGTTGAATGTTCTACCATCCTTCCCTTTTCATGGCTGTGATTTGTAATTGATAATCTTTAGCCTCGTTAAGATATGCCTGTATCTGACGAAAGTTGCTCTTTTATGTTTAGTTTTTCATGAAGTTTTAGTTAAAATCATCTGCTAGTTAATGTGATACGCCATTCTAGCAGCAAACTTCATTTATACTTAAAACAAAATGGAGCTTCCCTTCTTTCTGTTTGCATTGCAGAAATATTAATGAATAATTGGTAACTTTCTGACCAAGAACTATTGCATTGCCCTCAGTAGAACTTTTCCAGATATGCAGTCATTCAAATCAGGCCTCTAATGTTCAGATTTTGGGTGGTCCCATTTGACTTAAGCCTTGACCTTCCACCTTTCAGAGAAATTAATGTTTTTCAGTGTTTCTTCTGAACAAGTTACGGTCTAAATCAGCTGAATAAATGCCCAATGAGGATCTCATGTGTTTGAAAATGGGAAGAATCCTTTCTTTGTTATGCATTAGGGTATTTTCCAGTCAGTAGGATTTACGGGTGCCTCTCTGTCACTTTTCCTTCCCCCCCGCCTGGTTTGGGAAGGGAGAGGAAGGTTGTTTAGAAGTAGATTCCCTCTGCTATTAAGCAGTCAGTCTGTGGAAAAACTTAGGATCCCCTGACACAATTTACACTTAGGAACCATGCTAATTTTGTTTTGTAGGAAGAGGTTTTTGTATTTTTATTATTGTCACCTGCAGCAGGTACAAAGGTGATGTGGAGTACTGTGTGCTCATTTAAAATAATTTCCTCAGTAATGTACCGGATCAAAAATGAAGGATGGTGCTGCATGTATTTTTAATAGTATGTTGACATATTTTTTGGAAACAGTGTAGTCCCTGCTTCATTTGTATTTATAATTTAGCATGACTCATAACCAGAAGTCAGAACTGTCCTGATGAAAAGAGAAGACTGTGATACTAAGATTACAAGAGCCAAGGCAGATTTTGTATATCGAAAGCTGACAAAAAAGACAATTTGCAGAAGTTTCAGTAAGTGCATCATTAAATCATCCTTGGCTCCTTTTCAAATTTTTTTTTTTTAAATGATGCTTCTCTAAGCAAAAATATAAACATCTGAAACACTGAAGGTGACTTTCTTGGAAGAACTATTTTTTTCCCCACTAAGGAAATATATTTTTTTCTGAAGATGTCCAACTGATTAATGCCAGACCACATGGAATTATTAAATGAAATCCTCAAGATGTTCTATTGTTTTTATAGCACAATTCAGTCGCCAGTTTTTTTCTGTATGTGGAAATATTTGGCAGCTTTGTTGACCAGATAGGCAATGGTATGTGAATTTTGCATTTTGTATAAGGGCCCTTGTTTCACATTGAAAATTTAGGGGTTAAATGTTCAGTTAAAAGAGTGACTAAGTGAGTGCCTTCATAATTTCTGTGGAGTGTCATGAGAAATAAGAGTCTTTCATCATCCTCCACTCTACAAGAACTGGACAGGCATGTTGCTTTTCTTAAAAGCATTTTCAGACACAGCAAGCTCTCAAGTTTGGAATTATCTGTGGTCCTGCTGGCCTCAAGAACTCGCTGTGTTGCCAATATGGAGATTAGGTATGCTCTCCCTGAATTATAAGAAAGTTCCATCTTCTTAGCGGAACCCCTTACTACATTTGGCACAAGCAGTATTGAGAAACATACGTATTGTATAAATTCCCTTTTTGAAGCACTACCAGTACTTTGGTTAAGCCACTGTAAAACTACTGGTATGCATTTGTTCATAGTTTGGAAAATACTGTTTTCATTACAGTAAACCAATATAAACATCAGCAATATTCCTATGAAATAAATTAGTTCTCATGTGAAATGTATGGTAAGTAAATTTGTTGCGTAGCTGAATACAGTATTATTTAATGGAACTTGATTTGGTGCCAACCAAACATATGGATCTTTAAATGCATTCCCCTTGTGGCTGTGTTGAAATCATCCACCAATAACATGTGCTGAATTACATTCCAGACTTGCAGGCTGGCTGCCTTTATTGTACGAAGTTTTGAAATAAAACAAATAGTGTTGGTGGAAAAAAATTAATCAAAATAATTTTTCAGTGCAACAGTTTCTGTTTTGTTAAAATTATTTTTCAAAGAATTTTTATTTGACTAAAGTTTTTCTTCCCTCCTCTCTCCCCTTCCGCCTGGAAAAGAGTTTTATCTTCAAAAACCACAGATGCTTTTTTGTTCCTTTGAGGTTTTTGTCTCCATTTCTCTCTTCTACTTCTTTCCTTTTTTTTCATTTTACCAGTGAAATTGATAAAAGAAAGGGAGAATGGGGAGATAAAGAGAAGGCAGGGAAGGACTGGGAAATACTTTTCCTGCCTTTTTCCAGTATTAAAATTTACTACTCTGGGGTTAAATAATATTTCTGAAAAATTAATTTTTCAGAAATGCTGTCCATTTTTTTCATTTAGTTATGACAATCTATGTTCTTTGGCAGGAGGCAATGTTGGGCAAATTGCTTCAGCCATTGTATTTTTAGCTACAGAATTTTAATGGAATAATGTAATAGGTTACATTACACATGCAGCAGAAATAATAACATAGGTCTGTGTCTTCCAAGCACTGCTTATATTTACTGTTGTGTATAGCTGTATTTGAAATCAGTGTCACTCACTTGTAGTGAAACAGGCAAGTGTCAGAAAATTTAACATGGTATTCCTCTGTATCAATCTGCTTTAAAGTGGGCTTTAAAAATGACTATACTGTAATTATCTTAAGTCATTTAAATTTAATTTATCTTGCTGCAATTTTTTAAAAACTTTCTCTTCATACTTAATCAAATATTAATGTTTGAAGTATTGCTAAGAATGATGGGCCTCATTTTACTCTGTCARATTCCCTCCAGTGCTATAACCACAAGTGAATATGTTATAATGATTTACATATATAACATCTGTGTGTGCTAATGTCTCTTGTAGACAGAATTGTGTTTTGGCTTACAAAGATAATTAAATGGCACAATTTATGTCCCCAAATTCTTGCCCAACATCATATTCAGAATTTTGAATGAGATTAACTTCTGATTGGCTGGCCGAATTTGGTAAGATTGTGGCACACAAAACTTACTAACATTCAAAAATAGCTTAACATCCAGATCCAGGCACTGGTTTGAGACCACCTTGGAAGAACTTGGCTTTCGAGCGCAGCAGGAAAATAAAAAGTTCTTTCAATAAATATTAGGAGGACCTGTTAATGCTATACAGAGTAGAACAGAGTTATCTGTGCCAGTTCCTTCTGTAAATTGGTGTAGCTCCATTGGGACCAGTAGAACCATGCCAATATACATCAGCTGAGGACCTGACATTAGTGGAGTTACTATGGATTGGACCCTGTGCCAGCTGATTCTCCTGGATAGTACATCAAGTAGCAGAGGATGTTGAAGAGTCAATTCAGCAATGTAATTTTAAGCCTTGAGAAAATGTAGGTGAAATGGTAGCAAGCTGCTGACAGCTTGGGAGGAGTGACCTGTGTTGCAATTAATACAGCAACCAATGCAAACTAAAAGATGTTCTTATTCTCTTATAAACAAAATTAGGGGCTAATTATAGAACCCCTGATGTAACAGGAACATCCTGACCCACCACTATTGTCATATTCATAGTTGTAAGTCTGGTAAATTAAAAGGTCTGTTTTCCTTGCTTTCTGCATACAAATTCCATTTCATAATATTTTGAGCTATTTCAGGGAGGTTACTGCAGTCCTTACATGATTAAACTTACTCAGGCATCGATTTCTTGACTGGTAACCCAGGGACTGTCTATAATAGTATTGCTTCATTTAGTTATTTCTCTTGAAAATTTCTTAATTTAAGGTAAGGTGTGGTCTAGAGAACCTCAAGTACCCAGTAGGGCTCTATGCAGCTAAAACAATCTCCTGTGTATTTTGTTAAAATCTGGGGGGAATGAGGAGAAGCAGCAGTCTGTGGGCATTTGAGTCTTGGATGTCGTATTTTTACAGTGCAATATGGAGCAGTACTTAGGTAGCACATACTGTTTATTTACGAAAACAATGTGCTCTGTGGGGCACCATCCAGAGCAGTAACAAGAACAGAGAAATCATGCTGCAGGAAGCCTGTGCAGGGGTGAGAAAACACAAATGCACTGGCAGAAAGCCCTGTTGTGGAGGAGTTTGAAGCCACTTTGTAGGTCGTGCACTCCAGGTGATGATGCAGCGCAGCAGCGTGGTTACTTCTGACCCCTGTAGCACCAGCAGGCAGTATCTACAGTATGTATTTCTCTGTGTGGTTCAGTGACTTCACTGTGTAGATCCAAGCTCACTCGTTGCTGACACACAAATTCTGCGTACATCTTGACAGATTAGTGCACTTTGTCTGCAAGCTTTTACTGAGGCCTGTGTTTCTAAGTCGTTTCTACATGTCTCAAGCTGTCTCCACATGTCTCAAGCCGTCTCTCTAATTGACAACTGACCTGTTCCAAGGCAAAATCAAACTTTTTGTGTAGTCTTATGTTAGAGATCATTTAAGCTGATTTGGTTGACTTTGCTCTGTTGTGGATTTGGGATGCTCACCCTGAGCTGTTTGGTCTTATTTGGGAAGAGATGTCTAGTCCATTTCTGAAATTGTTTTCAGATCAGAGCCCAGCTCCTCTCCATCCATGTCCGCTTGGTGAGAAAGGGGGATTCGTCTCTCAGTAGAAGTGTAGAAGTAGGAGAAGCCTAGTGATCAATTAATGTTTATTGTGCGCTAGTGTATTTGGCATGTGGATGGCTAAGGTATCACATCTCAAGTCAGCATCAGATTAATGTGAATCTGTCAGTAGGCTGCTGGTATGGTTGAGTGTGAGTAGGTAATGATCTTGCCTGTTCAGTCAGTAATAAGCTGGGTTTAACTTGCACAAGCCAATGTGGAAATATAATTATCTGGGTTTCAAATCCATTTGGATCCAGAGTTGCAACCAGAGGTGTACTGAGTGAGATAATATTRTACTTGGGAAACATGGCCTCGGAGGATTTAATCTCTTTGGAAGAAAAATGGCAATATCCTTGGTTTCATATCATTAATGAACTTGCAGTACTTTTTTTTTTTTTTTTTGTGAGAATCAACAGCAGTAAATGAAACTGTGAGCCAGATGATAGTGTTTGAACTGACAGCCAGTATGTGGGAAGCAGATATCACAGGGATAAACTTGATGCAATTTGATGAGACATGGCTGGAGAGGGTGAAGGGAAACAGCACAGTCTGTGCATAAGCAGCAGAGGAAAGATCCTGGGGCCTGTAACCTAAGTCCAGTGAAGACTTAATATTTATAGGTGCCAAAGGGGGAGCAGAAGATGTCAGGAGCCTTTGAGAGGGGCAGAAGGTAATGGTATTTTCCTCCAGCACCACTTGGAGGTAAGCCTGTTTTTATGAAAGAATCAGCAATACCTTATTTTATGCACATTGCAAATTTTAAATGCTGTATCAGCTGATCCCTCTGTCAAATACAAAACCTACTCTGAAGCTTTTCAAAGCATCATAATCTTTTAAATTATAAGTCAGTGTTTTTGCACTGTATTGAGATTACCATAAACCCCAAGCCTTTATGATAAGCTACTGCAGAAATGGCTAGAGGCCAATATTTTTTGCTAATAATCTCAGAAGAAATTTCTAATTCTTCCCCAAAAGATTGGAAAATTGTTTCCTAAATTCTGTTCAAACCAGTGTAGATTATTCTGGCAGTAATCTATTTGGTTGTATAGGGAACAATTCTTTAGGTAAAGGTTAGAATATTGCTAGTTAAAAGACACTTGAAATTATATTAGTTTAGCATAACAAAGTAAAACAAATGTCACACTGAAAAAGAGAATTTGTTCTCTCTAGTTTCTCTATCCTGAATAAAATGTGGAAAATAAACCTATTGCATAATGGGATAAGTGCAGTGTTACAAATTTACCGTTTTGTTGTGAGTTTCATGATTTTTTCATGTATTTCTTAAAGCTGTAGCTCCTATACAGTCATGTGAGAGTTTTTTGGCGTATTTTATAAAACAAGTTTTTAGTCCATATGGTTGCAAGAAAAGTTTGAAAATGTGCTCTAAAAACTCTAGAAGTACAGATTTAAAAAAAMCACCCAAACTCTGAACATTTTTCAGTAAAAATAAAGTGATCTTTAAGTTGGTCTCAAGATTTGGGGGCAATTAGGAATATCTGGTTCAATTTCTTTAAGCAGATGAGATAGACAATGCTGGAATTATATACTGCATATTCAAAGTCCTTTCTTTTTTTTTTTTTAATAAACCTGAAGTGGCCCAGGTTCCAGTACTCTATATCAAGCAAGGTTCTGTTGCTGAGTGGTCCCACTGACTTTAGTGGGCCTGCTACAGATAAAGGTATTGGGTGAGGATATTGGCATCTGCCAATAGTAGCAAGAGGGGTAACAGTAAAATTTAAAGCATGACAAAAAAGTTAAAGTTAATATTGTCCATCCTCTTTATATTTGAGTGCTGAGTTTCACCACTAGCTTCAAAATAGATTATCCAACCTCAGCATAAAAGTAGCATGACCAGATGGACCCAAAATTCGGATTAAGCTGATGAGACTTCATGCATGAGAAACTCTTACTGATGTACTTGGAAAATGTTTGGGCCAAATGCCCTATCTTTATGCAGAAAGAATTAGAAGCCAGGTTTGATTAGCATTTACATAAGTATTTTAGATGTGCTGGAGTGTGAAGCTGGAAGGAGTTTGGTGTCATCATACAAGTAGACAAACAAGGGGTTTAGAGAAAGAACTGAGAAGAGAAGGAAGGATTCTAGTAGCACTTTAAAGACTTTTTGGAGCTAGACTCGTAACAAGCATCAGTTACTCTGTGCTTTTGTGATACTCGGGTATTACAAACCTGCTGTAAACAGAAAGTTCAGCATTTACTAGCATGATGCCCTGCAGGTGGAATTAATAGGGAATACAGCACCTGATTTTTCAGCTTCTTTTTGTATTTTTGTTTGCAAGAGTAAAAAGCACTTTTGGGGCACTATGAAGGATCATTTCTTCTGTTCCTGCTATGCTGTTGTTTAACCTGTTATTGATCAATTCACTACATGACTTCACTGCCATGTATTTAGAAAAAAAAGAACTTTACAGACATGTAACCTGAAACACTTTCCTTGCAAGTAAACTAATTCTTTCTTATTCTGTTTCAAGTGAACCTGGAAATCATCTGATCACTATCCTCTTTATAATATATTTTTGCATATTGGGAGACTGTTGCCATTTATCCCTTACTGTTCTGTTTCTAGATAATATTAAGTTCTTCAGTCTTTCCTCATATGTCATGTTTTGTAGATCTGTAACAATTTTATTGTTCTTCTGTGGCTTTACTCCTCCTAAAATGTGATGGTCAAGTTGGGCAGAGTATTCTAGATGAGGCCTTGCCATTGCAAAATTGCACAGAATAACTGCTGCCTGTCTCTTAGGAATGATGCTCAAATTTTTAACACAGACCGAAAAGACCTTTGCTGTCTTGCAGTGCAATAATTTTAAGGTGTGTTTGGTTTGTCATCCGCTTTAACCCCAGACCTTTCTAAATTAACCTACATTTTGTGTTTAGACAGAACATGACAAAAAAGTTTCTTTTTTTTTTTTTTTAATTGAACTGGCTTAAAAAATAAGCAAATTCGGTTTAACTCTCTTTGTAAAAAATGGGGGCATAGAGAATTAGTTTTTGGGTGGAGAACTTTTATTTCTAGTTTCATCCCAAAGCAAAGTTTTATGGCCAAGTTATAAACCCCTGAAAATTGCAGTTCATAATGGAAACATTGGCAGACCCTGAACGGCGCTGCTGTARAGTAGTATGAAGCTTTAAGTTTTTCCACTTTTAGACCTGGAATAAAACTAAATTACAACAGTTTCCGTACAGGCATTTAATTTTCCCCCCAGTAATTTTTGCTGGATCCATCCACAGTGTTTCCTGACTTCCTATGTTGCCATTGGACTTTTTCCTATTGACTAGGCAGTTAGTTTCATTCAGTCGATAGATTTACCAATGGAGATACTCAAACGAAGTGTTGTTTACTGGGGCAGAGGGTGTTAGGAAATGTAATGCTGGCTTGAGAAAAGTTACAGTGTTGCTGTATGGAAGAAATTTACAGAAGATGGGGCTGGAACGCACATTATGGGACTCACAAAACATGGGAAATGATAAGGGACTGTACAGTGTTGTTCTGCAGAATGTAAATTTTCTTCCAGGCTCCATCCAAACCCACTGACAAAGCGGATGCAAGAGCACTCTAAGAAGAGAATGTAAAGATTGTTTTCCTTTCCCAAGGCAGGAAAAACAGAGCAGTAATGTAATTTTTTCATAGCATTGCAATATGCTAGGATATTCCAACCAGGAGCAATTTTATCTGAAAGTGGATGTGAAAGCAAAAGGCAGAATGGAAGTCAGCAAGTGGACAGGGCTTTTTTCTGAAATTATTCCTGGAGTCGTTTCTTGCACTGGCACAGGCTGCAGGAAGCCAAAGATCAACATGTGGGTTATTCATAGCCATTCTGTAAATGGCTTCAGTGCAAATGATCTGTTTAGCTGCTTCACTCCCTAGGGCAAGAGTTGCATTGCCACTCATTCTTATTTGGCCCTCATGGTGTTCCTCTTAAAGACTGTGGAACGAAATCGAGAGAGTATCCTGCCTTTGTCTTCTGGGTCCCTCCTTGAAGATGAAAATCTTTATTATTGTTGTTAGCGTATCCCCACACATCTGTGTTGATTCCTGGTCTGAATAACAGAGGGCTATGATATATTCCTAATATGTTTTGTACTTAACTGCCTTGTCCAAACAATCTTGTCTGCAGCCCTGTGACARCTCCCCAGGCTGTCAAGACAGCTGGGATTTTGGCATACTGATGTGCTCACTGGCCAGCAGGTGAATTTTCTCGGACTGTAATGGGAATGATTCTAGCACAAGATATGGGAGACAGGTGCCTAAAAATTAGACTTTGGGCCATAAACAAAAGTGATGTGTACATCCCCTAAATGACTGAGTATCATTTCTGAGTACTGAATTAACCTAGCTTGGATTAACATTCCCACTGAAAGCTTTATCCATGTCCACACTGTTCCTGTATTTGCTCTTGCCTGGAAGTAGAGACAAAGCCTTAAGTCCTTTGTAGCAAAAAGCTCAACTGTTCTTTTCCAGTCAACTGGAAAGCTTTATATGTCTTTCCAGGGGAACTATGGTAATGACAGTGAGCAGCTAGGAAACCTGGTAATTCTGCTTTTCCTCATTGCAAAATAAGTGGATTTCAGCATAAAACATCTCCAAACCAGACCCATCTAAAAGGAGTTCAGACTTAGACAGTAGGCAAAAAACTCTTCCAGATGTTGCTGAAGTTTTTAGTTGTCATTTGCCAGGAGTTATGGTACCTCTAGCTCTTACCGGATGGAAGCATGTGAAATCTCCGTAATCCGCTGTAGGCAAAGTTAGTTTACAGCTTTCACTGATGAGCTATTCCAATTGACATTGCCTGTAGCAGGTTAATTCATGTAGCTGTATCTGGCATATTGTGTCTAGTGTAGAGACCTTGGTGAAGATAGTGATAAACTGGAGTGAGCCCAGAGGAAAGCCACCAAGATGGTTAGGAAGCTAGACATATGCCATGTGAGGAGCTGCTGAGGGAACTGGATTTACTTAGCCTGGAAGAGGCTAAGGACAGATGGGGGAGCCAGTTGCTGTCTTCCACTATCCAAAGGGAGGTTATAGAGAAGATGGAATGAGACTCTCCTAACAAGAGCACTGCAAAAAGACAAGAAGTGATGATCACAAGTTGCAACAAGGGAAATTTTTTTGGACATGAGGAAAATATTCTTCATCATGAGAGCAGCTAAGCACTAGAAAAAGTCCATCTGTGGAGTTTTTCAAACCTCAACTGGGTAAGATCTCAAACAACCTGATCTAACTTTGAAGGTGGCACTGCTTTGAGGGGGTTAGACCAGGTGATCTCATGAGGTCTCTTTCAACCTAAATTTTTCTATGAATCTAAATTCATTTTTCCAGAATTACAATCTACATGTAAAAAAAAAAAAAAA
>NW_020451082.1:2933231-3074472 GCF_003343035.1 Apteryx rowi
AAAAAAAAAAAAAAAAAAAAAAAGTACCAGAAATGAGTATTCAAGTTGTTGGGAACAGAGAAACAAGTGTCTATGTGACCAACTGAGAAACAGATTTCCAGCTATTCACTTCTAGTGGTTTAATTTTCCTTCAGAAAATAAAATCAGCAATAGTCCATTGAGTCTAAAAGTAAGAAATCCAGATACAATCAGAAAAGTTTAATATTTTTAGTTCATTTTTTTTCAGAAGCATCATTAGTAAAGAGTATATTTCCATTGCAAAGCAGAAAACATGACTGAAATGTTTCTTAATGTGCATCTAAAAGTCATGTTTCAAATGCATTTGTGCACATGTATGTATATATTTATATTGTTTTGATTCATATATTTTCAATCATTTGATGTACATGACTTTGCATTTAAAAAAATCAAGTGCTTGGAGTTGCATGTATAATGTATGTTTTTAAAAAGCAGTGTATAACATTAGGAAAAGCGAAGGTGCTTTACACTTTTTACTGAGTATTTTGTTTCCTTCGGCTAAAGCACAATTGCAGAAGGTAAGAAATATGAAAAACTGCTCCCTGGCTAATATATCGCCTGTATACCAGTCAAAGTCTGGTCACATTGTATTAGCTTTACTATAATGCTTACCTTTTGGTAAAGATCACCTGCCCTGTGAAACTTAAAGTCTAACTAGACCAGATGAATAAACAACCAGAGACAGAATAATCCATGTTCCAAGGCACAGAATGGCACATTAAAGAACCTCGGTCATGCAGAAAGCCCGGAGGCAGATTTGGGATTGGAAACCGGATCTTCTGTGTTCTGGGCTAGGACAGCTCACTTTTCCCTATCTTACTCAGTGCATTTGTTGTTAATTCAAGAACCAAAAACAACCAAATTCAGATAGTCCTGTGTAATAGGATCTTGATTGTTTTCAAACACTGATAAGGGCACTTTGTAAGATCAGCTCTTGATTTGTAACTGTTTACGTTTGGAAGAGACTAACTGAGAGATGCTAATGCCTCTTCTGACATTTGTAGCTATTTTGCTTTTTGAAGCTTTGTGGGCTTTACATGGCATAAGATTGAGCAATAACAAAACTGTGATAGACAGGAGTGCTGTTAAGGTACAGAATCTGTCTTTCAGCTCAAAGCATGTTGCTTACATTGCAAGTCTGCTTACTCCAATGGCTCCTTTTGCATTAAGGGTCATCACTTCAGGTGTAAGATTCTGAAAAAAACCTATACATTTGGGTTGGATCTGCAAGTAGATGAAAGAGGCGTTTATAGTTGGGATTTCTTTTCTGCTCAGGTAGATTTTCTCCTGTGCCATAGATGTCCTCACAAGATAAGCAAGCATATTCTTTGTTATTAAGTCAAAAGGAGCAGATAAATCTGACAAGTTTTGTTTTTCTGTTGTTTTTCTTTTCTTGGTTTATAAAAGGTCACAGTGTGAACCACTTCAATGGCTTCCACTGTTTTCTTTTACATTTTATAGTGCTTTCATGATCTCAGTGAGGGAGCATATTTATTATGCATGCCATTCAATTTAGATTCAACTGCAACACATGATTACAGCAACTTAGAGGAAAAAAACTGGAAAATAAGTCCCTGATGTAAAACTGGTAACTGAGCCAAAACAGTAGTGCCAGTTATTTCAATGCCTTACATAGTGATTTACGAATTCACTGCAAAAACATTTAATGATTTATTGGGACAACTGTGTATATTAACCAGTTCTCCCAAAACCTTGGATGCAAAGTTCTTTTGATGATATTTTTCCTTTTAATATTTTAAGGAGAGGCATTAGAAGGTGACAGTAGGGAAAGCTTGTGTTTGCGTCATACATTTCAGGGCCACACATGAATATATCCCTTCAGCCTTCTCTGTATTATTTTATTTGGGAAAATATATGCAATGTCTCATCTCATGGAAGAATGAATGCCTATAGGACTGAACTGAATCCTGTACATATTTAGTAAGCTCACATGTAACCCATTTTTTCACACACACATATTGCACACACATGTGCCTATGTGCCTTTTTTGGGCTGCTAAGAGTTTGAGAAGCCATTTGTACCTGCCATCACTGGCTGTCTTCCAGCTTTTGCATGTTCTTTCCAATTTGCACAGGTTCAACCTGTTTTGACTTATGAGGAAGGAACATGGCTGAGTGGAGGATAGCAAGCAAGGACAAAATGAGTTTTAGGAAATGTCTGCCAACTTCCTGACCTTATCACTAGCTCACGCCCAGATAGGTCCCTTTTATTTTAGAATGGCATGTACTTAGCTTTATAATATTTTTATCGCTAGCCTCTTGTCCAACAAAGATGTATCCAAATCATGCTTGTGTGCATGGTCAATCCAGAAGCTTTGACAACCCTTCCAGACAGAGTCTCAGACACCAAAGTATCTCTTTACGAGATAATATTACAGCCTTCATCCTCTTGCTAAACCTGCAGTGAGTAATGACCAAACACTGCATATGAAAAGTTTTAGAGGTAAATGAAAGTAATGAAAGCTTTAGGTTCTTTCTGCTCAGTTTAGAGGCTAAGAGAGGAGATAGATCAGATGTTTTGATTCAATAAGGTCGCATCTCACAGCCTTATGTAACTTCTATATGGTGGTAAGGGAACACAGAGGAAAGTGCCGGCAATATACAGATAGTAAACACTGTTTAAGGATTGTAGCAGCAGGTTGGAAGATTTGTTTTTCACTCAGAGTGAAAGCATGATCTTCGTCATCCCATTTCACTGGTTACTTGCAAATAAAGTAGATACGATTATACATACTTCAAAAGTTATTCTCATTTTTTAAAGCGTTCAGTGAGTCTTGGGTGGTAACCACAGTAGAAAAGATTGCTTTAGTGTTGCTGCATACTGCCCATATACATGGCTCAAGTATTTCAATTCTGTTGCATATCTATTTTTAAAAACTATATTTTGGTAGCTTACATATAGCATGTCCAGTGAACATTTATGTGCTACAATGAGGTCATTTTCTGGATAATTGGGAAAGTTAAGTAATTGCCTGAAAAAAGTAAACATTACTTTTTAACATCTATAAGGCAAGACTTAGAGCTGTTTGATACCTACACTGCTGAAATTAAACAGTGGTTTACATCATCATGAAATCCATCTTGAACTATCCTCTGATGTCATGTGGAACTGCCAAGGCATATATTTTGATGCAGGCTACTTCAATACCCTTCATTCATGATGGGGAGCCTCATTGTGATTTCACTTTTCCTTTAGACAGCAAAAGTAAATATATAAAATGTTGCATCCATGTGATTTGTGTGTATTTGTAGCATACCTGTTGACAGCTTAAGACACCAGTGGGACAGACTGGGTTTCCCAAGGGACTGGTAAATTGAGGGTTCTTTCTATCTTCCTATTGCCTTTATGCTCAAAGCATGATCTTGTGCCTTCAAAACAGTTTACCTGTTGGCACAACCATGTGGCAGCATTTTCAAACAACCCCCTTTTTTGTTGTGATTTTTATGTTTATTTGGCACCAAACACATAATGATCTTGGTCTGTGTCTAGGCTTCCTATCCTCCATGTTTTATAGTCATATTTTTACCATTCCAGCCCTGCTGGTGATTCCAGCTTCTATGCTGATATGCACAGCTTTCTCTGAGGCACTTCAATACCTTCTTCAGTATAGTTTCCCGTAAAAGTCTCCTAATTCATCATAGTCTTCAGAATGGGTTTAACCATAAGATTAAGATTTGCCTTGGCACTTCAGAAACATTGACTCTGTGATTACTGCTTCTAATGGTAGCAACACAGTTTAATCACCACTTTGCTTCTACCTACTCACTGTAGTTTTTTACCACTTTACATCCTTTGCCAACTCACTCGAGCTCCTTGGGACGAGACTTGCCTTTTCTTATCTCACATTGTACCATGACCCAAGGTCTGAGTGGGGTGTCAATTAATTATTTGCACTGTGGTTATTCCCAGTAAATAATAGTTTTAAGTCACTGAGACAGGAAAGGATTGGCGAAGCAAAAAGTCAGATGACAGATTGTCAAGAAAAGGGCAAAGTTTATGRTCCAAAGGTAGAAAGAAAGTAACAGATTTTAAGTATGCTGAAAGGTGCACTAGGTAGGAGAAGGAGAAATAATCTGGTCTCAGAGGTTGTGATGGTTCTACATGATGGAATAGACCATGGAGCCTTCAGTTATGCCATAGAGACTAAAGAGTAGTTTGAAAACAAAAATTAAGACTTTTTTTTTTCCCACAGTGTTGATTAGAATCTGATGATAAGAAATCCAGAATGAGTTCCTGCAAAGACCAGCTGTGAAGGTACAAAGGGGAACCATGGCAGTTGAGGATGAGTAGAGGACATTCTTGAAAATAGGGAAAAGAAAGCAAGAGGAGAAACAAAAAGCAAGTGCCAGAAGTGTATCCTCAGCATAAAAGGTGAGCAGCAGTCACTGCTAGACTCAGCCCTCCCATGGGTGGTTAGATATCCTGTAATACTCTGTGGGATGTTGAAATGCTCCTCAGCTCCTTAACCTATTTTGATTAGTTCTGAATACTTCTTTGGTTGATATTTGGAAGCTTTGACTACATTTGAATTCAGCTTGCAAAGCCTGGATGTAATAGATAGTTCTAGATTTGTATACTTGATGAAGCCTCAATTACTTTCTCTGGGGTAATCAGAGCATCCCAGGATCTCAACAAGTCTGGGTGGATCTGTCTACTGGTAATAGAAATCAGTCATCTTCATTTTTTTTTTCAGAAATATCAGAAATATCTGCTATAGACTAAATAAACTTGTGTTGTGTTGCCCTTGTAACTAGCTGATTGCACACATCGCTTTCCAACCTGTGCATAGATTTATCTTGCAAACCCACACATTCCTTCAAAAACRTTAATTATATTTGCCACTATTCCTTACCATGCTTCTGTGTAACTATTTGGTATAGCACAGAAATAGTTTCTAGTTCATTGCCTCAGGAAATGAGTGCATAATAAGCTCACAGCTGTTAAACTATGCCCTGCTTCTTCTGACACTTAGTGGCACATTCAGCATTATTATGAATTAGAATGGGGCAACAGAGAAAATAAAATATGATTGCAAAGGGCTCATGTTTTTAAAATAGATTTACACGTAAGGAGTGCAAATTACCCAATAGCATCTTAAGTCAAGGCTAAATTGACCAAAAAATATTTCTAATGAGAGAGAGAGAATAGGTCACTATAATCCCAGCTCACGTACCATGATTTTTTGGAGAGCTGTAGAGCAGAAAGTATAAATGCCCCAATTTTCCAAAAGAGAGCTATGCAGTCTTTTAGGCCTCTGGGGTAAATCAACAAAGAATAACAAATAAGATTGATTCTGTATTCAATTAGAGGTCAAGTTGTGTAACAGCTAGGAATCCTGTACTGTTCCACTTCTCATGAGAGAGTGCTGTCTTTGATGAGTATCAGTAAAGACGCAATAAGGTTATGCCTCAGAATGGAATCATAATTTGTGATTCTGAGGTTTTATTCAGACATTAAAACAGGATTAATTAAATATGTATTTTTCTGAGCAAATTGTGTGATGAGGGGTATCATTAATTTTAATGTAAAATTTAAGTGTTTTGTTGCACTGAGAGCGTTGGAAAAGAAGTCCTCCAGTTTATTCACAAAATAGTCACAAGATGCCCTATAAACTTACTTGTGTTCTCTCTCTTTCTAGCTGTGTCATCTTATTGCTACCAGGATCTCACTTTAATGTAGTTTTGGGTCAGCATGAAGCAATTTATGTTCTCTTTGACATCTGTCTTATAAATGTAAGCCCAATGAGTGTTTTAAGTGTAGGACTTCACCAGCAAAGAAGTAAATCAGAATTAATTCTAGTTAATTACAACAATCATGTCACAAAATGATCTACTGGGGTGGAATCTTACTAGCAGTTAGCTCATAGTTAGTTGGTGGGATAACTCTAAAAGTTAGATGGTTTCTTCATTGCTTGACCAAAATCAATTTTAATTTAACCAATTGAGTAGTTTTACTAAGGAACAATATTTTTAAGCTGAAGCACACTCATCCATTTATACTAAACCTTCAAAGAGATAGGGTCAGTGAAGCAGAATATATTTCTTCTGGGTAAACAAGTTATATTCCCTTCTGATGGAGTTATTTTATCAGGAAGTTATAGTGCAATGTATTTGTTTAAATGAAAACATTGATTTCCACAGAAACATCATTATAGATCATATGGTGATGAAGATCATCATATGGAATGTGCATCTCACTAGTTTCAGTCCCTCATTTCCAGGGATGATCAGGGTCTGTATTTTAAAAGTGGCCAGCAAAGGTTCATTTTAATTTGATTTGTGTCCTTTTTACCTCATTGTTACATGAATGGGCAAATCTGAAAAGAGCTTGATCATGTTTGATTTTAACTTTCATTTCTCTTCCATTTCAATTTTTGATGGTCTGTTTTGTGTTAATGTTTATGATGGAAAGTGTGCATTTTGATGCTTTCTTGGAGGATAAATGGAAGTTACAAAGGAATCTCTAGCAAGTATTTCAAGGTCTTGGTTGGAGTGTGAAGGTTTGAAACTTATGAAAACTTTAATGTGTTGAAATACCTCCCTCTAGAAAAACAACTGAGGTCTAGATGACAGGCTAGAAATCCATGGCTCCTGAGGTTTTGATGCAGTGAACTAGGAAAGAGGGAAGAAAGGGCAAGAGGCTTTAAAAAGAAAAAAGGTTATAAATGATAGAGAAATAATTCTGTCTATTTTCAAGCCTCCTCTGAGGCAAATGGTTTCCATGAGAAATATATTTATGTACCAGGACCAATAATGATGTTTAAAACCTCTTTTGAATAGTAATCACTGGGATTATGTGTCATGTTTCTGTGTGTTTTTATTCCCATATGCATAAAGTGTGTGTGTGTGTGTGTGTGTGTTCATAATCCATTCATTCAGACACTCACCAACCTGACTTGTACACCGACTGAACAGTTTTTATAAAACCTGTGTTCATAAGCACTAAAAAGACAAATAGAAAACTCAGTATTTTTTAAAAGTGTTTCTTTTTCCAAAGCAATTAGAAGCACATTAACAAAGCATTTATTACTGCACATGAGGGTATACATATAATTTAGGGAAAACATGCAGTTTTCTTCCAACAGAAATCAGGTAACAAATAATCTCCCAAATAATGTTCTAGCTGATTTCTAATCAGAGCACTCCAAATAGTTTTATAGTTCATTTAAAGACCAAAAACTCAACCAAAACTTGAGAGAAACTCCAGTTAGATGTCTTGGCAAGGGGTAGAGTTTGTTCATCAATAATTATGGTCTTTGATGAACAGCAGTATCCTGATTCAGAGCAGGCAGTTCATTGATCAAATTTCCCAAGTTCTGTCTTTAGATACCCACCTGGGCTTTTTTCTTGCAGAAGAACCTGCCCGAGATGTTTCATAAGCAGATTTCCAGACTTCTCCAACTATAGACATTTTGTCTGGGAGGAAAAAGAAATGCCTAAAGTAGGGTGCTGAAGAATTCCGTTACCTTGAAGTTCAGTTGCTTTGCTCTGTCCTCATTATAGGTGAGCAACTGGCTTTTTTACATGCACTTTTGATCTCAAAGAGGGCAGGAATGACTTAGAAAACATCCAAGTATTTCACTATGGAAATTTTTAAATGCAAGATTTCCTTTCACAAATGCCTTTTTTTTTTTTTGCTTTTTGAAATGTAGATTTTTTGACCTTTTTCAAGCTGTTAAGTTCAGTTAAAAATTTACCTCAGCTTTTAGGGGAAGGATGAGACTAAAATAATGTTTTATAAACTTAGCCAAAGAATGAAGTAATGCACCTTGCGTTTTGGGTGAACAAAATGTTCTGAGTTGAAATGAAATTATTTTTAATGAAATTGGGGGGGGGGGGGTTATTCCATTTAAAAATAAATTGAAGAAAGATATTACCGTTTCATTGGAACCTGTTCTCCTTTTTTCTTTTTTTTCCCCTAAGTTCAGCTGCTGACCTAAAAATCCATTCTTCATCCAGCTATATTCTTGACTATTATTGTGCAGCTATCTTAATTCAGATTAGCCCCTGAACTTGTCCTAATCGATGCTGGTTTAGGAGCCTTGCAGAATCAGTAAGCAAAACTTGCTTTCCATCTCCTGCCCCCAGGTAGGTGATGGGTAAAACTGAAAACAAAATAAGTATTAAAGGAAATGATTAATCAATAAAATACAGTTCTGATTAGAACTGTGCCTTTTTCATCTTATACTAGTAATTTTAAATAAAGTAGGGATACACATTTCTAAAATTCCATAGAAGGCTTGTAGTATAAGGAACAGGTTGATATTCTTGTAATTTATTTGGGAATTTTTTTGCCTTTTTTGCTTCTATGGCAAGGGCAACCAGATTTCTATAGGARAGAAGCAGTAATGCCATTGTAAAGGGTGTTGGTGAGATAGCATCAAAACTGTTTTATACGGCCCCGGTCATCTCTGTTCTGGAAAAATTAATTAAATTAAGGGTTTGTCTCCTGTGAAGGAAGAGTAAAAACTTTGTTTGTCCACCACAGAAGAATAAAAAAAGTGACTCATCAATGTGAGTCTATCCTAGGAATTGAGGGGGAAGGAAAGAATTACTTTAAAGGACACCTTTGGCCCATGAACAAATTAACTTGAATCGTTTGTGAATAAATTAAGCTTTCAGAAGAAACTTAAGAACAGTCTTGTAGTCAGGAGAAATGGGGGGAAAATGGACTTACTTCCAGTTGGAGTTTTCTCAGTTTCTAAAGGAGCTTGTATAATGCAGGAGGCCTCTCTCTAGCTGTGGCCCTGTATTTGAAAGCATTGCAGAGAACACAAACACAATAGCAGCATTATAACACGGATATAAAATACTATCACTTTTTTCAGTGACCTTGTTGTTTTTCATATGTGGCTTTATTCTTCTTTGATTAAACAAAAATCAAATTAACACTACCCCTGCATTTCAAAGATTTTGATTGTAAAATATTTGAATAAGGGAGCACAAAACCAAAAAAACCTATTTTTTTCAAAGAGGAAAAAAAATACAGTAAAGGTCTGTCTTTTCCTTTTCCATTTTTTTTTCTGTTCCTTGTGCCTGCTTGTTATCTCACCAAGAGCCTGTGTTGTTGCCGAAATGTTCTCAGTTCTGGATAAGGTGAAATAAGGGAAGAATAAGGAATCATAAAGATAGTTGCATCAGCTAGCTTTTTCTTGAGAATCTAATTTTTCTGGAAAATTAATGTGAAATTAAAACTTCCTACTCTAGTTATGATGAATAAAGTGAGGTTTGCTGATCATTCCATCTAGTATCGCAGGTGCATTCTGTCTAATGATCTTAATCCACTTTCTCATTGGACAAGTGGCAGGATCACAATTTCAGTTCTCTGCATAATGCCAATTAACACCCTTTAAAGCAATTTTAGCTGAAGCCAAGCATTATTTGGGCACAAGCAAGGATTAATAGGCACAGATTGTTGTCTATGGCAATAAAATCATTCAGGGGAGATCAGAAGCACAGCAGATCGATTATCTTCTTCATTATGTGCATGCCTCCTTTCTGAAAAAACTTCAGTCAAGGCCATAAGGCAGGTTTCAATGCCYGTTGTTCAGCTGAAGACTGTGTCACGGCATATAGATCAGCTTTCCAGCAGTAACAGTGCATCAGCTCATTAGTAGTTTCATACAAAATAGGTCTGGAGTCCTTCAAGGAATAGTATATAGCCTCTTTTGCTTAATCATGATTTTGATAAACAGCTACAAAGTGTTTCTTAAACTCTAAGAATGAGTGAAACAGTGTCAAAAAGAGACAATAATCACGTGGTGTATCCAGTCAGGTTACTGACATAAACCTTCTTCCCTGATTAAATCTCTGAAAGTTCTGTGCTATCTTAAGACAGGCACCCATATGTTTAATTCAAAGATTTGAAGTAAAAATTTCAAAAGCACCACGTCTCACTAATTCACTTAGGCCCTGGGAGCTGGAATCACCAGGCTGCAGTGAGACCGAGGTTTCTAAGTGTCTCAGTCCTTTTAAATAATGCAATTTTTAACATGGCCTGATTTTAAAAAATGGTGAAAATGTTCAGTCCAAAATTTCACCCTGTTCTCCATAGAAGGTAGGGGATTTTCTTTGGGTGGGTGCAGCACATGATGTATTGTTTATTACAAAATATTTGGTGATCTTGATGAGGAAAACCAGTCAGTCCAGATTTTAGAGATTATATTTTTATGTTTAAATTGCCCAAAGAGACAGAAGCAGTAGGATCCTAATGGAATTTTATTTTAGAGAAATGATAATTGATTGGCCAGGCCCTTTTGAAAATCCTACTAAAGCATATCTGCATCTTTAGAAAAGCACCTAAGTACCTTTGAAATTTAACTCCAATATATTATAAATCTAGCTCCCATCAGACTCTATATATTTTCATGAAAAAAATAGTAATCATTTTCCACATGACCAGAAAACCAGGATGCTTATCACCTTCCTCAGCTGATACACCTTCCTTTGGCACGCAGTATGATATTTGCTACAGGCATATATTTAATGCTGCAAACACATGTGTAATTGTCACAAAGTCAGGTTAAACATCACTTCTTCATGCAACTCTGACAGCCTTGGCAAGACTTTAATTCTAAAATTCCACTAATGGATCTTTCTTAAATATTCCGCTTTAAGAGAGAAAAATCCATTTAGGTATTAAATATTGTAAAACATCCAGACCCTAGAGTAGCTCGCAATATGTAAAGACTGAAACTGATCAGAGTAATAAAGTACTATAAATTCTGTTTAAAAGAAAAAAAAAGTTAAGAAAATAGCCTTCATTTTCTTTGGCTCACCCTTTCTTCTCAGTTGTGCTTTTTAATGATAGTGACTGAAAAGAATTAATTTAATGCAAACAGGTACAGTGTTGAAAAAGGATGGAGTTAATGAACAAGGAAAAAAATGCATTCTTTATACAGAAACTGCAATCTCTCACATTCTCTCCTCAAGACATTATAGAAATGCAGGGTAGAATTTGAAAATATTTTGCCCCCAAAGAAGTATGTGAATGAATTACTACTGTCATGAATGGGACTGGATTGAGAGTTGGAATTTATTGCCCTGAAAGAATCTAATTCTTGGGGGGGGGGGGTATTTATTTATTTATTTATTTATTGTCACAAGGTATTTTGAAAGTAAGCGGTGAGTGCAATGGAAAACAACTTTAAAGAATGTTTGCC
This sequence comes from Apteryx rowi, assembly GCF_003343035.1. NCBI lineage: Eukaryota > Metazoa > Chordata > Aves > Apterygiformes > Apterygidae > Apteryx > Apteryx rowi. The sequence goes on from NW_020451082.1 coordinate 2,944,432, forward strand.
GACTGAGATCTCTCTGTTTTCAATTTCTGCTAGCATGTACATCCAACTTTAGTCATTTCCTGAGCTTTTGGTCCAGTCTGTAAGGCAAACTGTATGTCTAGATTTCGCTATTCATTGTGGAACTTTCCTTTTGGTTAAAGAGCATGGATGGTGTTGCTATATTTAAAGAAGACGTTATCAGTTTTACTCTTTCTTAGAGGCTTCAGTTACAACAAGGGAACTATACATATATAACTTTAATACTAATCATAAAGTAGTAATGATAAAATGTAAATAACACCTTGCACCTCATAAACGGTGCCTTTCATCTAATCTTTGCTCAAATTTTTTTTTTTATACCAATATTAATCAGTTGAGTTTCACAATGTTCTCATGGGGTAGGTGCTATTATCAGGAATACAAGGAATACAGGCACTGCATCTAATCTTGGGATATACCAGTAATTTGGCTACCAGTACTGCTATCATCAAGGGAAATTTTATGAAGTTTCCTGAGGGAACTGAGGAAAAAAATACTAGTGACTTCTGGAGGAATTAAAAATTTAAACCAGGAGCCAGCAGTGCAGCCGGTTGTTTACTTAGAGTCTTATGGATGTCTRCTCCTCCTCCCATCCTCCCCCCTCACTGGCAGGACCGAGGAGAAAATGACCTGGGCCCCCACACCCCTGGCCACTGTCCCCAGAGCTCTGAAATCTCATTTGATACTTTTGAAGTTGCCCTTGGCAGTATCTTTGGTGCCAACATGGAAGAGCTGCAGGGGATAATAGTCAGAAGCAAGCTCTTGGGTTCTGTTTTGGTTTATTGTTTGTCCGTTTTTAATATCCCATTATGAACTCTCTCTTTAGGAAAAAAGAAGTTGAATTCTAAGTAAATTTTTACATTTATCTGGGGAAACATTAAGTCATGAAGATATTGCAAATATCAGAATTGAAGAGTAGTCCTCATAATTTCTTTTTTTCTAGGTAAACTTACAAGATTTTGTAACATAGAATATTTTTAATCTCTTACCCCTATCCACCTGAAGTATCTATCACATAAACCATCCAGCCACTATGTCTGTCTGTGATTCCCATTAAAACCACTTTTACTTCAGGCCAAGTCTTGCAGAAATGCCTTCTAGAAGGGGTCTCTGAGAACTTGGCAACCTATATAATCAGCTGAGCATATATAAGCATATGTATGGTTGAATTAGAAATGTTACATCATCAGCTTTCTTGCAGTTTGTCTTTCCTAAAATACCCTGAAATTGACTTTATGGTGTAATGGCATTTTTGGTCCTGAATCTAGACAGCAGCCAATAGTGAAAACTTAATCTGAGGTTCCAGAAATTGTTAAAACAGGATCTACCTCTCTTTAAGCATCACCAGCATTCAGAATGAAACTGAAGCAGAATCATCACCCCATTGTCATTTTAATGCAATAACTTTCCAGATGCATCGAAAGTTTTTCATAAAATTTTTAACCATGTGGTTCACAGTGATGTTGAACAATATGTGACCATAGAACAACTGCTCTTTATTAAGATTATATGGAAGGTCTGAGTCATCTTCTGTTGCAGCCAGTAACAGTTCAAGAATAGGCCAGGAGCATGCAGAAATGAAGAATGAAAAGAATAGGCTACTAGGAGCTGATTTATTAAGGACAGAAAAAAACAGAATAGAACGCTAATGTCTTCCCTTCATCCTACTGCCCCCTTCCAAAAAAAAAAAACAAAAAAAAAAAACCCCACAATATAAAACGAAGAAGTCCCTCTCTTCCTCTCCTATTCCCCACAAAGAAATATTTCCATTTTCAGGAAAAGAAAAATCAAGACCTAAAAGATCCTGCTTAAAAGCAGGTGTTGGAATATCTTGTGGGAGCTCTGCTTTGCACATCACAACCTGGTTCTCCTCCAYGAATCAGGATCTACAACTGGATGATACCACCCATAAAAACCCTTGACCAGTGATTCCTGGGTAAACATCTCTCCTCTCATCATGAGGAGACCATGCTGAGATCATTTCATCAGTAAAGAGATGCAAAATACAGGTTGTTTAACTCTCCAGCTTTCTGCTGAAAGACAGGTACAAATGTTAAACTTGCTCTAGAGAATGGGAGGCAGGACAAGATGGGAGAGTTAGAGTTCAGTGTATTTTTACAGTAGTCACGACAGAGAATGAACAAAGGATGATGTAAAAAAGAAAAATCATCCTTTCTTCTCTGAGACCATAGAAATAGAATAATAATGGACTTTTGAATGTTCACCAAGATCCTGTCCTGTTGGTTGGCCTTCGCAAATTTCTTAAATCCCCTATATCATCATTCAAAACTCATAGTAGTAAGATTCTGTTTCCAACAAGTCCCCAGACTGTGTTTGTATTTTCCTACCTAAGGAACACCTTGGCCTCCTGTTTACTCCTGCCAGAGTATAAATCAGATATATGCAGGCAGTTTGGGTGATCAGAGTTTGGACTCAAGCCCAAGTCCCAAGCTGCCATGGTCACAGAGATTACAAAGAACCTCCAAAGATCACTAGTCATGACTGAACTCTTAATTTTATCTCTCAGAAAGGTAATTAATAGTAAAACAAACAAATAGCTATATAATGAAAAATTCAAGTGTCTTTTCTCAGTCTTATTACAGCAGTGCTTTTTGTTCCTTTGATCAGGACAGTTCATAGGAGAATGATAGCAGTTTTAACTGAGGGACTGAAGAATTGGAGACTGACAGTAATGAGAAGAACTGAAGACTATGGTGGCATAAAGTAGCAGAGARGAATAAAAGACAAAGGACAATGAGGTGGAGATTCATTCTGATAAGGGCAGAAGGCCATGACCCCAGTGCATGTCTCTCCTTCCCAGCAGGGACTGACAGGACGTGCCCTTCTCTTTGGATTAGCTCAGGAATTCTCCACCAGGTGAGTCACAAGCCAAGAAGTTACTAACAAAGCCTTCATTTGCAGGAGGAGTGTCTGGATGGTCTCAGCAGGTCTCCTCTCTCCAATACCTCTGACTTCATGATTGTGCCTGAACTTTGACAGTGCTATGCAAGTAGATATGCTTCTCCTAAAATAAGTTTTATTCCCACCAGCATGACTTACTTATTAGATCTGTGAATCTTTAGATTTGTTTATTCCTCACAGCTGTAGTATTTTGTTAATTAATCTTCACCACTGTAATTTTTCTCGTAAAGAGAATGAGAATAGATTGTTACAAAGGCCTAGATACTGATGGTGGGTATAGTCAGAGAGCTGGAAATGAAGATGTGTGAGGAAGATTTTTTTTTTTTAATGATAGCTATAGCTTATTTGATTTGATCAAGAGTTAAACAATCTGTTTCTCTGACAGCATGTTTTAAAAGAGCTTGGAGAGCAGATCACTGAATGAGTTGAAGGGAGGCCACCCCCTTGTCCCCAAGGTAGATGGATAGATGGGAGGAAATGCGTTTAAGACAAGTTTTCTGTGCCTTCATTTGGACAGAAGAAAGTAGGCCCCCCCGTGGACACAGCATATTTTTGCCTAAGCAGGACAAATCTGAGCATGAGTCAGAAGGTAAAATGAGATTATGGTCTCTGAAAAGTAAGTTACGAATAACTSTTTTTCCTTATTCATTAGCCTTTTCATTTTATCCATTTATTTTGTTTCAAACTCACATTTTTTTCATTTAAAAAAAGTTGATGGTATTTTAAATGAAAAGCAACTTTACGTATCAAAAATTAAAACATTTTCATTCAAAAATACAGAAAAGAAATTCAGAAAGTCCAATTTGGTAAAACCATGACAAATTAGTGAAACATTATCATGTTGAACCTGTTTTTTTCTGAAAATAACTTTCCCAAAATTTGGCATCCAACTCTAAAGAAAAATTAAGGCTGTGTATTTCTCAACAGCAGCAGAGTGCCCTAACTTCCCAACACCTAAATATAGCAGTTAAAATCCTTTCACTCAGTTACTAGGTGTGTTGATTCCTGCCCATCCTCTGTCCCTTCAGAGGAAGGACCATCACTTCACTGCAGTTACTATTTATATATTTGTTCAGGGGTGAATCCTGTTTTGTACTTGCTCTCTTTAGCTAGAATATGTTGGGCTCATCTTTGCAGATGAGCTCAGCTGTTTTCTGCATCAAACTCCTCTGCTGGAGGTATCAGACCCTGCCCAATCATTTGCTCTGCCTCTTCATACATGAAATATTTTACGCTGTGGCAGAGGCAGTGTTTTCTCCTGCAATTCCTGCTTGTCAGCTGACTGCCTTAAGATTAGAGGCAATCCATATCTTACCAGTCTCTGACCTGGAATTTAGAAAGAAAGTCATGTCATTAGAAAATAGCCTAGTTTTAATGTCTGGAAGCCATGGAAATCCCTCAGTGTGGTAAACAGTCCCACCGAGAAGTCCAGTGGGTGGTACACCTCACATGTCTGGCCTTCACCAGCAAGTGTTCCTTTTTTGTAGTTGRCAAAAGACAAGATAATCAAGCAAGGGTCACTATGCAAATCTGTCAGGGATAGTGCGCAAGACAGAGACATAAATTCCAGATAGGGAATGGCAAAGAATGCGGCAGCACGGATAACTGTTCTGGTAGTTCAGGATGGGTATTTTCACGGTGTTGAAGGATACTGCATGAAGTGCCATAAAATGGTACATATATTGATTTTGTGATTGCTTTTAAATTTAAAGCACTCTGACATCTACAAAAGAGGGTTCTAATAAGTCAGAAATAATACAATGCAAAGGCAAGGCAAAAGGACTGGGAGCAAAAAATCTCTGCTAAGAGCTGATAGTTGGTGATTTGCTTCATTTAAGAATAACTAAGTTGAAGTTTTCATTAATCACTTTTATGTGACTTACCTAAAACTATATTTTATTTGTTTAATTGGAAAAGGATTCCAAGACCCTGTAGATGCAAATCTACATATAGTTATCTGCTAGTTGATAGTTGCTGCAGAATTGTAGGTTAGGAAAAATTAAACTGTCTGGCATTCATTCAGGTGTGTCTGTTTCACTAAGTCAAGGTCTTTGTTATTTGCATTGTTCTTAATTGTTGGGTTTGGGGTTTTTTTTTCCCCCTTCAGAGTAGCTTCAACTATGAGCCTATGGGTGATCTGGTTACATATTTCTTTTGAACTCTCCTCTTCAAAAAGTATTGCAGAGTCAGTATGCTGTCACAGTGCACTCACTGAAAATGCCCACTAATGATCTGGGAAACTGAAATAGCCCTCAGAATGGTTAAGGAGAATCTGCAGGAATTCCTTCATGCAAAGCTGGGCACCCTAAAAGAAAAATGCTTTCGAGTTCAAACTGTTGTTTATTTTGGAGCATGTTTCTTTTTCTGCTTTCAATGGTGACCTAGGAATGAGCTCACAATTGGAAGCAAATCTGTCTTCTGTTTCCACTCCTGAAGGATTACCTACTCTCTGAAAGTACATACGGTTATTGATGGCCTTACACCAAAATTAGGATTTGGAATTCTGTGGAAAAAATAAATACGCACACACATACACGTGTGTGTGACATTGACAGATTTAAGTTTAAAAACTTGTTGAAACATTACAATAAAAGAGATGATTGAGTTTGTAATAAATAGAAGGCTTCCTATATTCACAATGTTTGCTTTGTGCTTGAACGGGAGAATATCTAATCTAGCATGACTGTGCAGGCAAACAGCAAAAACATATTGTTTTGTAATGTGCATGTGGTCTGTGTAGCTTTTGGCAGCATCTCAAACTGAGATACAATTAACAGCCTCGGCCCTGTCTTTGTGGGGGGTTGTTTCGTATTGTTTTCTGCAAGTGGATCATGTRGACTGGTGCTTTTGGCGTTTGGTTACTGTTTCAGTTACAGTTTTGATGACAAACCAAGTCTCTCTGTACTGTCCTCCAGAAGGCTAGCACTGCAGAAGATGACTAACATGAAATGCTAGATCTCACTCATATCCCTTTTGCCAAACTGTGTAGTCCATGGGATTTTGGAAATAGTAAAACAAGCAGGGTATTGTGTCAGCAGGGCCAGCATTAGGTAAAGGCACATGACAGTCACCTAAGGTGGTACTGTCAGAAGTGCCTTCGTCTTGATTCATACCAKCTTCAGCTTTTCTGAGGTCTGACCTTGTAAGTACACACTCCCTTAAATCCCTTTCTCACACAAGGACAGCTGGGTCCAGGGTCCACTCTATAAATTCATTATGAGCTTTGTCATTTCGACCTCTGCCTGATGGTTTGGGGAAGAGTTTCTGGGAGTCAGTGAATGACAGCTGGCCCACCAGGATGCAGAGATGGAAACTTGTTCAAGTACAAGTTAAAGAGAGATGGCTTTATTTTTCCTTTTGCAACAGTTAACCTATTAAACTAAATCCTGACAGAAAACCAGATACAGTAGTGACAGACATGGTTATAACACATGAACAGAACAAAAAAAAGGAAAGGCTCTAACTTCTCTATTTGGTGAAGTGTCATCCTGCTTTGAAGTCCCTTATTGAAATCCCTGTGAAGTTACCTGGCAACTGATTTCTTAAATTTGCTTTGGTTCCTCCTCATACATACCTCTCTTGCTCCATTTCCTGCCCTTTTGTCTCTCTCCTTCACACATTTCAGAAGGAAGGATTGTAAAAAACAAAACCCGCCATAAAACCCAAATCTACAGATACAGGAGAGACGTCTCTTAAGTCATTCCTTCTCTTTTTTCACTGATGTATTCTCTCAAGAGTGATAATCATCTTTTTTGAAATGCAGGTCTAAGACGGAAGGAATTTTTATCTGGAAGAGTAATATAAATTAGCTTTGACTGCCAGTTTCCACTGATTATTACTTTCCAGGCGGAATTCCTACAAATTCTTGAGGCATGACCTCTGATGAAAAAATAAACCCCTTTAAAACTTGTTTGAGAAATTCCAGATAACTTTCACAAGAGATTTAATTTTAGAGCATTAACACAATCTTGGTTGGAAAGATAAAACTACAATGCAGTTATCTGGTAGGAGTCATTACTGAACAGTGAAGTCATTTGAGCTTATTTTACTGTGCTTATCTTTTTTTGCTCTCTTCTTTTTCTCTCAAACTAATTTTATTATGCATTACTCAGTGCACTCTGGATTCACCCTCATAAAAAGTATCTCAGCAGATATCCAGGCTTAGGCAGTCAGTTTGAGAGTAAACTCACAAGCCTTAGTTATCTACACCAAACAGTCAGTACACGGGGTATCGTGTACATATTGTCAGTTAATGTTCATTAGCTTGTAAATGTTGGGATTTTGAGGCTTAAGCAAAGGTAAAAGCTGCAACAGATAGAAAAGAGCTGTTTTAAATACCAGTGCCAAGCACTTACTAATGGCAAATGCATCTTTGAATTGGATTTCACTTCTCCTAAGCAAATAAATTAAAAAAAAAAGGCACCAACAAATCAAGAAAGCAGCTCTTCTGCACCTCTATTTGCTCTACAGATATATGAGAAAGTGGAAAACATATGTTGGAAGTTGTTAGTTTACATTGCAATCATTTTTATATTTCTTTTTGAATGCTTAGGGCCAGAGTCTGATCCTCTCCTTGCAAAGCTTCCTTGTGCTGCAGTGAGGGGCCCTGATTCTGGAGGCGCACAAGAGCGTGCTCAAGGCGCTGTGCCGGGGTCAGTGGTGATCTGTGCGAGCATCTGCCCACTGGCACCCGGCTGCTTGAGCAGAGCCATACAGTGAGTGGATGTTCATCTTAAAGTGTACCAAGAAGCAGAGCAGTGACACTGCCAGACAGCTGATTCAGCAGCATTTACAATTACAGCTAGTAGCTATTCAGGGCACCTGCCTCAGTGCGAAAGGATGAGAGCTGCAGTGCTGTGAAGACAAGACACCAAATACATGGGGCTGTCTCCTCACACATTACTTCAGCCTTGTCAACTGCATTATAGCTGGCTGAGACTTTCCAAGTAGAAATCAGTCACTGGTTTCCATTCACTTTAAATGGGAATTAACAGCTGGCTTTGGTCCCTTTGAGATGTCCGGCTATACTCTCACCTGTCTTTGAAGCAACACACATTTCTTTTTTCAACCTGATTTCTGTTTTCCAAAGTGCTCCTCTTTCCACACAAGCAATAACCACTTGTACTCCACAAGACCCCAGACCTGCCGAGAGATGACAGCTGGCTTCCGGTACGTAGGTCTCTGCCCACTGATACCAGTCTGAATGTCTTATGTCTCTGTAGGAGCAGGGACAAACTGAGGATAAGAAGCTGAGCAGGTCATTAGAAGTTTCGTTTATGTGTGAGGACTAACTTAAAATAAAGTCTAGCCTTTTGTTCCTGACAGGTGCTTACAACACTCTACTTAGATATTCACCATTCTTCATGAAATGAAACATGATTGTTTTTTGGCTAGAAAAATAGCCTTTTGGGGAGCAGGCTTCCACTTGGAGAAAGTCCCTATTTTCCTGTAGAAGCTTCAAATTTAGTCCTCCTTTATCCCATTTGCTTTGTCCCTTTTTTCCATTAGCCCACATTGCTCATCTCACTGGCAAAATGGAAGAACAGAGTGGGGAAGGAAGAAGGAAAGCAACACAATTTCATAAGCAAAAATCCTTTCTCTAGTTCCATTCAGATTTTTGCAGGCACCAATCTTTTGGCTACACTTCTCTCCCTCTGGCTATGCCAGGTCAAAAGGGTACTCTACCTTGATCTCTTCCTCTTGTCTCTTCAGCGCTTCCCCTATCTGCTGATCGCTGCCTTATCCATTTCCCTAAATGCCATCCATATAAACTGAAAAGGAGAAAGGAGTATTAATCCCAGCAGAAGCCTTTTGGAACAGCTGTCTGAACTGGTAATAGAATAATTCTGGCTGAACTAGACAAGAAAGAAAAAACAGTTTCCACTCTCTGCATTTCAGCTCAATGATTACATGGAACAATACCTGTGTCCAGCAACATCTCAAGATACATATAGGTATGTCCCTGGTGTTTATGTATACACTTTTTTTTCCCCCCCTTTGAGAACTCCCCAACTACCTCAACCAAATTAGCTGGTTTCTCCACTGATTTAACTTTATGGACCTGCTTATTCAGTATAGCCTGGCTCAGGTTCTCAAAATTTTCTCTTTGCCAAGGTCATTTAGGTTTGTCATCTGTGTGTGTAGACTACAAGGGTGTGATTGATAGTGCTGCTAAGCAGGGGTTCATTCAACTGAATTAAATACACTTAAAGGGCCTAATTCAGGGAAAAAAAGTTATTTGAATACCAAAAATTTCTCTCTTGTTTTATGAGTATCTCCATATAGTACCCACTGGAACAGGTCCATTCCTAACTTGACCAAACTCATTAACCAGAGTTAGAATGGAGCTCATTCCTCTGAGAAATGTAGGCTTTTGTTTTTAATAAAACATGTGGGCCAAATTAGTAAGTAAATAAATGAATGACTTTCAAGAATCCCAGATAACACTTGCTGAGCAATGGGTCAGGCCAGATTTAATCTAAAAATCTTTCTGCTGCGTGTAAATGATTATGTCATAGCATTTGTCTTTAATTACTAAACTCCTTCCAAAGACTTGACTCATGGCATGTTTCTCGGTTAACCACAAAAACTTGTACTACAAGATTTGTCATATAGATTCTTTTTTTTCCTACAGCATTGTTAAGCCCTGGCTCCTGAAAAAGGAATGTAACGATCTCTCAGAGATAGACACTTGGACTTTACAGTAGTAAGAGGTTTTTTTGTTTTTTTTTTTAATAAAGTCTCCATATAAAGGAAAAAGGCACTTTTGACTCATAAGAAATAGTGCAACATCCTTAATGTTGACAGAAAACCACAGAGATGAAAGTGTTTCAGATACATCTATATAAATATCTCTTTATAAATCCAAATACAAAGGAGCACTTTTGTAAATATACACACCAGGATTTCTGTAATAGGTTCGATGTTTTTTCTGTGTACCCTGATGATCAACCCCCACCAATGGCAGATATTTCAAAAGAAGGTTCAACATATCATTGTTCCCCTTAGCTGTAAAATATTTCATGATATCCATGGGCCTGTTCCTCTGTATGACCTGAGGTTGAGGTGAGGAGAATAATGTGTACTGTCTGCTCTGTGAATTAACAGACCAATCTGGGAACCTAAAAAGGATTTGATAAAGGAAAAAAAGTGAGTCATACCTACACTCATTTTCTTTTAATGAAAATGTTGACCCGATCTTCACCCAGCTCTGAGAAGGACACCGTGTGATTCCACTGGTGGCTTTGTAATTCACACTGAAAGTCAGAGGAGATAGATGTAACAAGCAGAACTAGTTTGTGTGGATAAGCTGGAAATTTAAAATGTTTTTTTACCTGCCTCTRTATAACTTGAGGCTGGTGTGAAGAAAGTGATGGGTACCAAGTGCTGTGAGCTAATGGTACTTAGAACAGAGTAGAAACARGCTCCTGCTGTCTTTTAAAAGAAAATACAGCAGTTGAAGGCTGTCAGGGAAGAAGTACATTCCTTTGGTAAATTTATGCAGCGCTAAAAGGCACCTTCACAGGAACTGTTCAACTCCCTGCACTTTAAATTTCAGCAAAGCTGCTGTCAAAAATGCACTAGCCTTATGAAAAATTGAAAACTTATCTGCTAAACATCCTTAACAGCTTCTCTTTTTCTTCAGAGCCTCTGGCTATTGGCCTTATGCTCTCCAGTTAGGGACAGGAGTGCCCACACAGCATATATAACCCATCACAACCAAACAACTGGCTACATAAGAGGAGACTTATAATGAACTGCTTAGGCTCAAGACACTGGGTAGAAATCTTGAAAGAAAAACATTTTGACTATTCACTAAAATAARTACTATCTGAGGAAAGAGCCACTCACCTGTTGATATGCCTCAAAGTAAGAGCTGTATGTGCTCTCTACAGCACTCACCACAACTCATTTGCTCAATTAGAGTGTTTATTCACACACAAAAAAATAAATAAATAAAAATAAATAAAAATAAAAAAATGGTGGTCTGTCCTTTTTAAAAAGCAGGGAGGGCCACTGATTAGGATAATTTTGTCCAGCTGTTGACAGCTCTAGCAACATCAGGTAGGAAGTGTTGAGGGTTTCTGGTTACAAAAGAGTAGGGAAGAAATAGAGGAAGTTATTATGTTGTAGTCAGAGGGCTTAGGACAGCTGAAAGGAGCAGGTTCCTTTTTTGGAGTAAAGTCTCAGTAGGTACAAGAGTTTCCATGCACAATAGCAAGCTAGCTCTGAAAGTCAAAGGGGACAGCTCATTGCTAAACCCATGTGCTAGGGAGGGAAGTACCATCTCAAACATTCTGGACTTGCCTAAATTACTGACAGAAACAAAAACTATTCTCTGCTATAAGCAGCCAAAACTGGGAGAGAAACAGAGAAATGGAGGTCAGGGGAAGGGAAGAGACAAATTTGGGCAGCTCTCTGCTTTTGGGATAGCCCTGATGGGTCCTACAGCTGTGGTTTTATTCTGTTCTCTTCCTCTAAGTTTTCCTGTTTCCAGAGCTCCTTGTGCTTCTTTCTCACCCCACCCCAGGATACGATTCACCATCTACAAGTACTAGATCTTCTCTTACCTAGACAGGCATTTCTGATCAAACTTGTTTTCTCTCTCTGAATTGCACCTCTTTTCTTCTTTATTTCCTTAACCTCCTCACTGTATTAGGCAATTCATTTTTGCTTGTAGGGTCATAGTATTTTCCTCCTACAGGTCTCTATACCTCTTGTCAAAGTTTTGCGTTTTGAAATTTTGCTGKTTTTTTTTTTCCCCTGTGTTCTTACATTCCCACCACCTTCTCTAATGCTACATATTTGTTAACTGTTGCTGACAGGACTGGCTTTGTTTGCCAGCTGTGATAACTCACATACTGTACTTGAATCTCAGTTGTTTGTTTTCTTTTTAACCAATTTTTAATAGTCTGAAAATGTAAATGAGTTCAGTTTTGGGAAGATAAATGTACCTCCTGTTCATTTTGTACCTCCTGTAATGAAAGATATTTTGTATAGGGTATAAAGTAGTAATAACTTTTTGTTAAGATCCTTGATACAATTGTCAAGTGTAGACTTTAAGATCYCAGGGCCAAGACTTAAAAAATTGTTGTAAATTGTCTCCAAGTCATTCAAAGGGTACAGAATAACAAATAAGACCTATGCCAGCAGAGGACTGACATAACATTTTCCTGACTCAACATCCCCTACCTGCTTTCCTATTTTAAAGACATGGGCAATGCAAGTACACTGGTTTGAAAGTACGTGTTTCCAGTGGAATTCTTACAAGCTGAGGAGAGTTACTGCTGGGAGTGTAATATCTTTTTACCTTCCCAGAAGTTCAGAGGGGCCCAAAATGTCTAGCTAGAAAATCTAATCAATTCTATTTAATAGGTTAAAGCACTTGTCCCAAAGCATTCCATAATTTTAATTGTAATAGCTTTCTTTGAGACTGCATATTTTAATCCTCTCTTTAACATAAAATGATCCACATACCATAGAAAGCAGACAAATTAATAGCTTCTGTAGAGGAGAAGAATAACTGATTTTTTGTTGTTCAACTATTACAGAAGCATACTGGATACATATGATCCTTCCCTACTTTAAACAGGCTAAGTAATGAAAATCAAAGTCCTGAGAGGGAAATTTAAATATTTCACTTATATTTTCACATGTTCACCAAGCTTTTTCAATTCCAACTATGGTTTTAGTGATACCAGCAAGACGCAATAAATTTAATGTTTCTATGACATTTTCTAGAGTTTGGCACTTATGTAACCTATAGAGTAAAGATGACAGTTCATAAGCAGTATTTTGTCATTCACTACAGTAAAATAATTTCTACCTCTAAGCAGCGATTCCACTAGGATAGTTGTATAATATCAATGAAATTTTTGAATAGTAATTTTTTTAACATTTATTAAAATATTAAGCGCTCCAATTTAAACGATGGTAAATGAAATATTCAATCACACTTATATTTCTTATAAAATATCCTTCAGGAAGAGTCACAGTTTTATTTCCGAAGTTGTTTATGTCCAATATTATTTCACAGAAAGAAGATTAACAAATACTTTATCCTGGTTCTCTTTCACATATATGGTATTGCATTAAGCTGAACTTTCATGAAGTCAGTAGAGAGTTCTGTTTACAAGGGACAAGATAATGTCTTACGCCTCCGTCCAAGGCATAAAATATATTTCCTATTCTAAGTATAGACAAATAATGTCTCTTCTTTCATCTGCAGTGTTCCTCTCGCTGTGGTGTGCTATCAAGCTACTCAGCACAAATACCGAGAAGTCATTCTTGTAAYAGGCATCTGAGAGGAAATGCTTACTCAGAGTGCCCCATGTTTGGAGGATAATGTTGGAGATGCTTGCCACAGAGAACAGTCACCGTATGAAGTGGGGATGTCTTCCTGAAAACAGACTGTACATCAGGCAGCCCTTCTCTAGCAGCAGAATACTTCTGTAGTTCACAGTTTGAGGAGCTGATTACAGGAGAAGTTTGGCTGGTATCAAATGCTGTGTCAGTTTTACTTTCATGCTTTAACTACGTTGCACTTAATTAGGCTTTGTCCACTACCATTTTAAAGGGCCAGGTGGTCACACAATAGAAGGGAAATTTTCTGGCTTTAGTATGTGAGGTATAAATTAAATATCTTATAGTTGTTGAACATCTATTGTAACTTATGGACTGCACTTTCTCATTCATTATAGGTGTGAACTAAACAAATCTGGCTTTGACTCAAGTGAATTTTGGCATGTGTCAATGCCCTACTGGCCTTTAGGCCTTTCACAAGCATGTGATTCCACATTTTATGTGGCTATGTACTAGTGAACGGAATGTTTAAATAAATAGCAATTTGAGTCACTTAGTCTTGAATCAACAAATACAGTGTCCCAAAAGAGACTCCCCACAATTTATAGCCACGTATTGCAGAAGATTCATATTCAAAACTGATTTCAAGAGCTTCTAAATTGAAGACTGGTGACATGGCAGGCAACCTCCTCTCCTAGCAAATTCTTAAGGTAGCGTGCATCACTCCAGCTGCATGAAACCTTTATGAGAAATTTGTTCCCATGGAAGCTCAACCTGGACAGCTGACACTCTGTGCTCATAGCAAGAGTATGGCCTTATGTCAACAGCACTAAGAAATTCCCTTTACTCTCTCATTCTTTTCCTTTTCTCGAAAAAAAAAAAAATGCTGATATTTAGAAATTAAAAATATCCTATCTTCTGTGCAGTAGGTTGGTTCATTATTAATGGGTTAGTCATGGGTAAAAAAGAGCTTCCACTGAAACATTTGGTCTGTTTGAAAAGAAAAGTAATTATAGGGGTAAAAAGACAGAAAGCAAGTTTACGCATGAACCTCATATCACAATAAGTTCCTGTTGAGTATTTTTATAATGTAACAATGAAAAATATTGTTCACTCTTTGTTCTCCATATCATCGCAGATCAGACAGGCAGGCCATACGTTACAGGCAAAGTCTCTTTAATCAGTCTTTCTTCAACTGCCTACCTCTTTTTAAGCAGAAGGAGAAGCTGTTTCTAACTGAGGAATATGAACCTTATCTCACTGGAAATTTTGCAGAGGTCATCTGCTTTTTTTCCTGCCTTTCCCTCAGAAAAAAAAGTGTTCAAAAGGTACTTTTCCTTCTGTGATTTAAGGTCATGATCATTTCTCATCATGTCAAGTCAGTTTGTCTTTTAAAAAAAGTTTTTCCAAAGAAAAAAGGAAAAAGGATGACATGAATTAGGATATGAAGAACTTTTCCTACTGCCAAAACCATCCATAAGGCAATTCAAGTGCCATCCTCTCAGTAGCATCTCTACCTCTCTGTCAGTCAGTATGCAGAGAGAATTGGAACTCATCAGGAAAATACAATTTCTGGAAAATTGAAAATCTTCATAAGAAAAAACAAATTGAAATATTTAAATTCTGTTGACTGGAATTGAAACACTTCAGTTTGTCAGTCCAGAAGTGCCATTAATTTGACATTGATCTGTGTGTTGGCCTGAGCCAACGTACCTCATTCAGATTAGTTCAAGTGTCTCATACATCTGCTCTGTCTCTTTAGAATACAACTTTCATGATGCACCATGATTTTACATAGTAAAGAAGGAAGAAGGCGCATCAGAAGAGTTGGACGTGGTACATCATGCATGACAAATGCAGTTTACCTGGGAAACATGTCCTGTAGAGGTGAATGAGGCAACTGAGTTACTAAACTTCAGCTCCCATGGAACAGTTTCATCACTCCCAAAGAAAAAGAGATGGGAGCAGGGTGCTGAGTGCTGAGGTTTGCAATGCAAATTGACACTTTCTATTGCAAAGCAAATCTTTTTATTGATTTGAAACCAAAAGTGGTTAAATGCTAGTCAGATGGTAACCTAGCCAGACTTTGTGAGACAGTGGTTGTAAAATGACAGTATATATATTCATCAGTACTGTCTTGGTGTTGCACAGGTGGATGGGAAAGCTGGGGTGTTTTTTAAGCTCTGCTTTAAAAACTTAAGGGTCATGGCTTGATGAGGAAATAAATTGATTTGGCCTATAGTATTGTAACCCAAAACAGTAATTACAGTGAAATACATGCTTGAGCATCTGAGGCAAATTTCTTGCATTGTAGCTTGTGCAGAAAAGAAAACACACACATACAAGCAAAATCCGTATTTTGACCACTTGAAAAGACCTTTTTGCCCACACGTATAGTAAACATTTCACTACTCCCCAGAGGGTGATTGTACTCTATCTCTTGATTTCTAAGAACACAACTATTTATTACGTGTAAGATGAATGAGAATGAATGCTGCTATGTCTATGAAAAATCTTAATAGCACCAGAACAGTATCTTGCACATTTAAAAGACAATTGCCCCTTGGTGTTGCTTTTTCACAAGGTGGGCTTTTACCGTGCTATTTCTCCTTTTGGAGACTGATCTGAAATTCACCAGAAAACATGGGCCTTTTTCTAGTAATGTTAATGAGCTTTGGATCAAGCCTTCGA
This sequence comes from Apteryx rowi, assembly GCF_003343035.1. Classification (NCBI taxonomy): domain Eukaryota; kingdom Metazoa; phylum Chordata; class Aves; order Apterygiformes; family Apterygidae; genus Apteryx; species Apteryx rowi. Next base: position 2,960,365 of record NW_020451082.1, read on the forward strand.
TATTTTTGTTGTTATAGCCTGGGAGAGAGACAATTCAGTGTTTTTCCAGGATTCTCTCAGACAAGCATCTTTGCACTTACCTGTTCCCAGCAGAACTGGAATTTAAGTAGAAATGAATCAGGAACTYGTTGACTGGGAGACCAGAGATGGTTGTGATCTCATAAACTGGGTAAATATGAAAATGATTGACACATTAGTATCCTTGTTTTAATGGTGCCAGTGACAGTGAGAAAACACTGTGCTATTTAGAAGATGACAGTTCTGTGGGCTTCTGCATCTCCCCTGAGCTCCAATTCTGCTCTTTTTGTTTCAGTTCCAGCTGTTTCCTCTTTCATTCCTCTTTCCTGTTTCACTTCCTCTCCCTTGTTTCTTGTTATTGTTTTCTCTTTCCCTTACCTGTCACTATCATTGTCCTTTTTCTGTTAAGAAGAGCTCTTGTTCTTTCTTGTTTGCTATACTTTCATATAGCCTTCTATCTTGCCCTTCAATTTCTCTTTCTTAATCTTGTAAAACAATCCCTGCAGTTTAAATTGAACTTGTTACCTCTGTCTGGTTGAAAGGATTTATTAGGAATTACTCTAGATTATGTCAACCAACTTTAACAAAAATGGCTTTTGATTTCATATCAGTTCAGATACTGACTAGTGCTCATGGCTTTTTTCCCTTTATTGGATTTGACATAAATATCCACATATTGTGATCCTTGCCAGCGTTTGTTTTCCCTTTTGTACAAAATGAAGAACACAGTAATTTTGCCAGTAGATTTTGTGATCAGCAAAGTATTTGCACAGCCTAGTTTATTTTTCTAAACAAAAGAGGTGGAGCTAGAATGATTCAGGAAAACCATTCCATGATCTCCTCTTAGCTCTCCTGCAGTCTCAAATGAAGTCAGTTGAATGGCCTCAATTTTACCTTAAGGACCTGTCACTGAAAGAGGCAGGTTGCACAGGTAAATGGAGCATACTTTTCCCTGAATATTTATTTCACACAGGACTCAGGGCTTCTCACCGGTGCTCAGTGAAAAATCACCAGGCCTATGAGTTCCTTCCTAGCATATGGACATAAAATATGTCCTTTGGCAGAGACAACACTCCATTTTCCCACAGAAAAAGGGTGGAAAAAATTCTTATTGTGCTACTGGGGCACACACAGCTCTCAAGAGAAATGCTCTGCATTCTGGAGCAAGCACATGTGATGCAACATTTGCCACTGCATTAATAAATGAGAATCAGCAAATGCTGTGACCGAAYGAAATATCGCAGTTAGGCCAGAGTGCAAATTAAGGGTCATAATGCGCCTCCAGGCCTCACTATAGCTGGGGTTAGCAGCTGTGATGGCTGAGAAAAGGTAGCTTGAACGTTGCGTCATTGTTAATGCAAGCTGAATGTCATGAAGGTGGGAGGCTGCTGGGGACAGTGCAATCCCCAGTGCTCCTTAAACCTCCTTTAAAGACCACTGTATGCATCTGCGTCCACACCTGCTGTTGCCTGAGGAGTCATGGGGCTGGGTGGGACGTTGGCTGCGGTCGATGTTTCCCCTGCTCAGTGCAAGCTATGCTGCTAACTGTGGGAGCCACATCAGCAGGTCTCCTCCTTTTTGTGCTCACAGGACTTTGAACGGGCCAAGGCAGTGGAGGCAGGGGAGAGCTGGGTAAAGGAATCCGTGCACCCATGTCTCCCATCTGTTCAGAAAAGCATTAATCCGTACAAGAAGGCTGGTTTAGCATCCTTGCTATTTATCTGTGCTATAATTGGCTTTAAAGACATCTAAACTGATGAGCCCATATCTTGCATCTCTAGAAAACCAGCCCCTTATGCAGCTAATATAACTAAACATCAACCTTAGAGAGTCAAAGTTCACCTGAGGATCTATTACCACTCTCCAGGTTTTAGAAGAGTCTTTGCAAACATTTTTGTATTTGACTTTTTGGCCATCACTTTGCAAAATTAGAGTCAACTAAGACAGGGAACTAGGTATAATTGTGGTAGTCCAATATTGACTGCTGTGGAGTAGTGCATGAGAAATAAGCAGTTGCACATGCTCTCCTTCTGGGTTTCTCAAGAAGTTTCAGAGAGAGTCACTTAAAAGTATATCCATTCGGATGAGTCAACAGACCTCTGTGAGCACTGCTGACAGTGTGCACTGACAGTCGGATCAGACTGCACGTTGCATGCAGACAGCACACAAAGAAGTAAGCCCTGTATTAGAGAGAGGTTACTTCTGAGCACAACTGCCGTTGAAGTCACACACTGAGGATTTTGTTTATAAAATGAATTCCGTAGGTACAAGTCATCAGGAGAAGAAAAAAACCCATGGACAGTATTATATAATCCAGATAAATTTACTAATAGGGGATTTTCCAGTGGAAGAAACCTTACATCATGCTTAAGCAAGTAAAAATAAACCCGGCAATTGCATTTGTTCTAAATACAAGAAGAGTCTTAATGAACTACTAGTTACTTTTTTTTGGTTAATTATTAGTCATGCTGAGCATTGTGATGTTAGTTGCAAATTTATTCCATAACTGTATCCTAACCTCAATAGTAAAGTAACATAGAAGTTCAAAATCAGTTTCTTTGTAAGACTCAGTGTTTCCAGAGAACAATACATTTTCCTTTCCTAATTATTCCTGATGTTTTAGCCATTATTGAACATCTTACAACCTTCTTCAGAGAAGAAAACAGCAGTGTGATTTGGAAACAAACACGTAACTTGTGAAGTAAAAATAGTCAGAGTAAACTCTGTCAGGTTTGTACACAAACCTCCCCTTTACTCCAGATACGTTTAAAAAGCTTTCATATAGTTAGATAAGCAACAGTTGTCACTGTATTTTATATCTGATGGTCACTAGTGAAAGAAGATGTGGTTTAGTGCTAGCAGACCACTTTTTTAAACAGCACAGAAGAAGCAAAAATTGTTCATCATGTTTATGTCAGGTGAAAAAAAAAGATGTTAACATGGAAAAGAAGCCAAAGTGTGACTGAAAGGGCATAGCGTGGCTTTAAGAGCAAAGCAGACAGAAAAGATGCAAAGCCTCCAAATCTGCTGTCAGGAAACAAAACCTTTATTTTCAGAGAGAAGAAAAAAAATCTGCATCACAAGTCTATGTTACCTTAGATTAAAAAAGGAATATTCAAGCAGACTAGGTAATTTACTGATTCACAACACGCCATTGCTTGTCAGTGAGATGTATTATTAAGTATTCATGACTTTCCATTGCTGAATGGTAGAATTATCCAGAGAGGGAAGTGTGTTTGGGTTTGGCAAAACCTCACTAGCTACTTTTTAGAAAATCTTACGGATAGGTCCATCTGAGCTAGCTCCATCTGAGCAAACGAAAGTTTGTGGCAGAAAGGAGTTATTTTGATAAAAGTGGAAGGCTTCTGAACTTCTGCTGTACTGAGAGCCAAAACTAAGGTGGGTTCATTGGGTGTCAGTTACAGCTTATATGTGCTGATCTTACACCCAAGATAAGTCAGAACAGCTTTAGACCAACTGGCTATGAGTCCCCAAGGGCCAGATAAGAATGAGGGAAATGCAGATGTTCCTTTTCCTTAACACATCTTTTGCTGGGGGTGGACAGTGGATCATATAGAAATTGGCCAGTACTCATTGCAGCTGTCTAAATTTGGCCATTCCCCTCCCTTCCACCCCCACCTCCTGCTCTTTCCAAGTAGCAAATGGAGCATCTCAGGGAAACAGAACTGACCTGCAAAGTCCACATCAGGTACAAGCGTTTCCCACTGGGGCAGGTCATTCCTCTACCACCTTCACCTTTGCCAAAGGGATTTGCCAAAGGAAATAATTCCTGTCACGGGTTAATTCCTCTCGTTATGCTGAGCCTTGGCATTACTCACCTCTTAACTACTTCTTTCAGCTGGGAGAGAATCAGCCAACTCCTGTAATTCTCAAGCTTATTCCAGGTTTCTCCAAAAACAGGGCTGCTGTTGGAACTGTTATTTCTCAGCAAATAAAGGTAGCAAAGCCTGTCTATTGGGTTTACCCTAGATACTAGACTAGCTTAGAAAGGGAAATAGCAAGTTTGATCATGGTAGCCTCCCATCAGGTCCCAGCTGGCAGCAAGAAGGACTGAATACAGCTGTAGAGGTCTTCACTAAAACAACCTCTCAGCACTCCTAAGCAGAAATCTGGAAAAGCTAAACCAGCTGGCCTAGATCCTCAGAGGACTACAGCTTCCACTCACTGGGAATGAACCAACCAAACAGACTCAACAAAACAGGGCTTCTCCAGAGGGAGGAAAATGTAGATGCACCTCCCAGACAACCACCAGCTCCCCTCTGCAATTTCCTAGGGTGCATGAACTAGAATTGAAGCCCGTTTCCTGGATGCACTCTGCTAGCTGACTCCACTCACAGTTCACTTGGTCAACTATAAGTAAAAACCTGGAAGTCTCTTACTCAGTTCAGACTGCTGGGAAGAGGGATCTTGTCACAGCTGGACTTCCTCTCAATATAAATTTTGAGTGTGATTTTCACTTCCTGTCCTATCAAAGAAAGTTACAAATACATAGGTGGAGACTGTGGATGCACTGATATAAACACTGAATAGTTTGGTCTGTACTCTCTCTCGGTTGATGTTAGGTATGAGAAGACAAGAAGCTTTTTTTTTTTTTTTAACCTCTCTGAGTTCATTGAGCTACCCCTTAAAAAAACACATTAGCATGTAAGCTCTTCAAATATTAAATGGAAACACTGACACAATAAACACTGTACCACTCAACTACAGTTTTTTTCCAGAGCAGAACTGGCCCTTAACATCACCTTGTTTTGGCAGATTTTCAGAATGAGCAGAAGAGAGAGTTAAGGGCCTCTGCTGAGACTGCTCTGACACTAAGTCACAGACAGGTCCATTCCAAACTGAAGAGTATCTCACTGTGGGACATAATACAAGAGCCAGATTAAAAAAACAGCCACTTAAAACTAAGTGGCTCAGTGTGGACATTTGGGTCTAGAACCATAAATTGCTAATTTAAAAAAATACCCTTGCACTTTAGAGACTAACACTGACAACCAATGTATAATATTCTACCAGCAGAATATGAAAGGAAAAAATCTGTCTTGGATGGAATGTGTGGGAAGTGTATGCCTCCGAATTTGCCTCTGAATCTTGAACATTCATTCCCCCTGACCTTTCTACATAGTGCATGTTCCAGAATCTGAAATCTGATTCCACATCAGTCTAACTTTGCATAAAAATACTTTTGATAGTTTTGTAAAGTAAGAATATTAACTTACAATTTGGATTTTCTTTATAAGAAGTATTCACATGTTCTTTTTTTCATGCTGACCTTTGGCTTTGAGTGATGATGACAATAACCTTTTTGCCAACGTACTGATGTGAAAGGGGAAAAATGGGGGGGGGCAGAGTGCAATACTACTGTCCTAACAATTGGATCCAGCTGGCCTCCTCAAATACATTCAGCCACGGGGGGAGAAACGACAAAAAACAACTTAAACATAAAAGACGTGATTTCCAAAGGTTTTGTGCACCAACAGCTTTTATGCATTTGAACTAAGTGTTCTGCATGTTTAGAAATCAGTCCCAGGAGTGGAATTATTCGTGCCAACAATATTACAGGACAGCTATTCCTAATTCCCTGGTTCATCCCCTCACATTTTTCATGTTATGTTAAAGTTCTTTTACATTGGAATCAAAAGAGTATTTATTCCTACCTTTCTTTCCTAAAACTCTCTTCCCCATATCCTTCTTCTCTCCTCCATTCTTGTTTTCTCCCTGTGTTTGTTTGTGCTTGATTGGCTGCTGGTCTGATACTTGTGGGGAAACWAAAATCCTGAAGTCATGGGGTCCTGGATTTCACAGTGCATAAATGAAATGACTCTGTGGCTTTGGGCCATTTTTTAATAACTGGTATAGTTCTTGTTGTTGTGGCAAAGACCTGTATTAGCTTAGCTGAGAGCACCAGGCTCATTTCACATGTTCTACACAATAGCCATCACTGGGAAATAATTATGAGGATCTCTGGAGTTGAGCTGGTGACCTAGACGTGAAAACTTTCCTTATCTGTCATCACTTACCAGAACTTCTCTCTGAAGTGTCCAGCTGCATCATTTTGGTCTTGGCATCAGATGGCAGGCACTGCCTAAGAGCTTAATCTGGACAGAGAAAATAAGACATGAAATGAGGTATGTTTCTGCTGACTCAGATCATAACAGCAGGCAGCCTGGGAGTTTTTAGCCCTGTTTGTCTTACAGTTCTGTTAGAGATGGTTTTGTTTGTAAGAAGGAGCTAGGAACATGACCAAAGTTGGGTGATATCAGAGGGAATCGAGGTTTACAGACGTGAGAAGCATACACAGATATCTTGTCTTACTCAGTGCAGCTGCAAGACTGCCGCCCTAAGGCCAGAGGGATGCACAATAGCATCATTTTACCTTCTCTAAAGGCTCACGTACTGTCAAGTATGTCTGGATCTGAACAGAATCATGGGTCTGTCTAACTTTTGGATTCATTCACACAGCAGGCTGCTCTGCTTACCTACAACTACTGGAGGGCTCTTTATTTCCTGAAGGAAGTTAAAAGGCTGTGCACACTCTGGTGCAAAGCAAAGGGAGATGGAGYCCATGCTCAAAAGCAGTGCCATCGTGAAGCAGTTCAAGGAGGCCCCAGGGCTGTGGGGCAGTACCTCCCGCCCATGCACAGCCAGCTGTCTTGTGCTCTGCAAGTGCCCCTGAGCCCCAGGAAGGGCTGCGGCAGAGCAAACGGGCCTGCGGGTGACCAGAGATAGGAGGGAGAATGGCAGGGCAGAAGGAGGCAGTGGCATTTGGAAAGAATTCAAGGGGCGGAGGTGGAGAACACTCTTCATGCCAAAATATCCTTTAAGGATATTGGGTTCAACAATATTGCCAACCTCAAGCTTTAAAAAATGCTCAGGCAAATCTTGGTAAGTCAATGAGATTGAATCAAGATCATGAAATGGGAAAGACAATGAATGATTTTTTCTTTTTATTTACCTTCTGATGTTGCCTCAGATGCAACTTATTTCACAGGCTTTAATTTGTAGCCGTTTTCTCATCTCTTTTCTAGGACCCTTAAGAAAAAAAAAACAAAAAAAACCCTGAGAAACTAAAAAAAAAAAAAAAAAAATCCTGAGTCAGATCCTCAAAGGGCATGAGTCACCTTAATCCTGATGACTTTAAAAAAGACAAAAAACAGAACACTCAGCTCTTCCCTATTCCTAATGTTCAGGCTTTGGCTGAAAACTAAAGATTTGTCATTTAAAAATCTGCAGTGGTCCTTTTGAGACCAGAAGATGAGAAGTTCCTTCTATGTCTCATGCTCAGCTACTCATCTCCATTTTCTATGATTCGTTACCTTCATTAAGCTGAGTGACGAGCATGGTCTAGGGTGGGAARTGTAGCTTGGGCAAGGCAGGGGCCCTCCTGAAAGCACAGATGTGATATCTTTTTGTTAGAGCTGGGCAAACACAGAGGGAATTTTGCTGGATTTCTGGGGTTATTTTTTATTAAATTTATGTTGAAGGAGAAAATACTCCTTTGCAAGCTCTAAGTTGAGGTCTTATTTGACATTCACACAAAGAATATTCTCCCATGGGGTTTGACCCTAAACTTCATTTGCTTCACAGCATGTTATTCATTCTCTCTTATCAGTTTGTTCCAAGCAGGTATGACAGGACTATATTCCCAGCCAGACCCCCATGTTAGTCCTTTCTGTATGTATGATTTTGTTTTGCGTATGTTTCAATGAAATTGAAACAAGAATTTTTAGTATTGTATAAAGTTGTTTTTAACTGAACTCATCATCAGGACCACACTTCTTAAAATACTCCAGAGAGAATGAAGGGAAAAATAGTATTTAGGAGTGAGACAAGAGAGTGTGAGTCTTCACCTTCAAGTCTGGCTTCCTGGTATTTTGTAAGAGTGCACTCCTACATGTTCAAATTTTTTTTTAACATAAATTATTTTCAGTATGGGGGTTTCATCAAACTTTTCTTTGGGATGATTAAAGCATTTCTTTTATTTTGCAGGCCAAAGATATATTTTTCTTTCTCATTTTGCTTGCTCTTACATCAGGCCTTTAACCAAAAAGCTGAACAAAGATTGGGATCTAACTGCAATTTAACGTAACACTTATCTATGCTGCTGTTCACACTGTAACAGGTAATTTTGAATGGTTAGAGCAGCTGGATTCCATTACAGAAAAGCAGAGAACTCAAAATGGACTTTGTAAATATATTTTTGTGGAATTCAGGCAGCTGCCTTAGTCACCCCTGGGCCTTGTTGTTTCAAAGAGCTTTAGTATCAGCTTAAGTCAGATATTACAAAATTGTTCCCCTTCCTATCCCAGAAAAGGAATTTCTTTTGGATGAATATTAAGAAATAGTCAAAAGTGCAGATATTTCTGCTTTTGCATTTTTAATAAGTTTTATTGCAATAAGTACTAAATCAAGAAAACTCTCTTCCATATGTGCTCAATAACCTTTTCCATTTTTTTTCTACATATGACATTTGTTTTAGAATGCTGCAGTTTACAAATCAAATAGTTTCTCACAGAGATAGTATGTTTTTATTCCATTTGTCCTTTTTCAAATATTCCAAACCTCTGTGGTTTTGTCATTAAAAGTCCAATTGGCAGATATGTGCTGAAACTTTATGTTTTCCATCTGGGCAACTACCAGTTACACACACTCATTATTATTCATATGATCATTATAGTGTTCATCATAACTGTGGAGAATAATTTCATGTGGCTTACACAGTCAATACGCGGTCAACTACAGCAGATATAGTCCTGAAAACATTGGAACTTCACTCTGCTTAAGCTCTGAGGACATTTAGATTTAGATAAGCCTCCTGACTTGCCCCTTTCTTTAGGATAAAGCTAATGAAAACCCTGACCAAGATTTCTGGAAGTCACTAGTGGGTTTAGATGCTTTCATTCAGGAGGTTCTCAGTCTGGAATATTTTGGTGTTGAGAAGGGATGGATGGGGTTTCTCTCTCCTATCATCCATGGCAGTTTTACCTCCCTGTAATTTTATTGACTTTATTGGAGTTACTTTTAACTTACACTGACAGCAGAGCAGCGGTGGGCTCTCATTCCCATTGTGAATGTACAGAATTTCATATTTTAAATCATAGGGTTATTTTGGTGGGGTTTTAAATTGTTGTGAAAAATTCTGAATCCCCAAAGCTTTCTTTTCCCCTCTTGCTATAATTATAAATGACCACACAAAGAGTACTCACTCTTGGACAGAAATTTTGTATGCCAAATTATAAATCACTAAATGAAAAAGAATGTCAGAGAAGATGAGCAGAGTCTAAACCGTAACCATCCTAGTGGGTGGTACTATTATACTAGGCTAATTTATTGTAAAGCTTCCGCTGACATGAGCATATTTCTGTTGTCTGACAGAGCAGTTTATGAAGGACACCAGAACTTTTCCATTAAGTCACTTCTGCACTAATCATATCATGACCCTACATTATATGAAAAGCATGATTGTGCAATTTGTGAGGCACAAAAACCTTAAAGCTCCTAGATTTGTAGCTGTTACTAATTTTTTACTTTTTATTTATTATTGTAAAAAGAAAGGAGATTGATGAATGGACACTTAGAGAGGTGTTTATTATTGGGATAGTAAGAGCAACACCAAGTGCCATGAGAGAACAAGAAACCAAGCTCTTATCTTCCCTCCCTTGTGTATATAGGCCCTATTTCCATAGGCTTTTGTGCACTTAAATACTTGGCTGGAACAAGATCCTGTGCAGGAGCAAACTGGGTGGATGCAGATGGATTTCTCCCTTGATTTGCAATCAGGGAGGCAAGCAGATATATCCAGCTGTTCTTATTTCCCCCAGGAAATACAGTTATCCAGGCTGAGAATATTGCCTTTCTAGATATCTCAGGGCAAAATAAACCCTGCAGGAGTGGTAAGGAGCAGACAGAGCCCATCACCAATCAGCTCCCATTGCCAGCAGCAGGATGGTTCAAGGACCTTTGCTTAGTCACTTAGGCATCCAATCTGCAGCCCACCTCCAGCTTTAAAGGACAACATTTAGAACAATTTGTCTGATTAACAATGAGACTTGCATCACTTTAGTTAAACATTTTGCTTCCAGTTCAATGTGTTACCCTCCTTTAGGTCAATCTACTGTGGATGGTGTTCTCAACTAAGAAAAATGTACAAGGCACGTTTTTGATGGAGTTCTTGGCAAATCATTTGATTACATTCCCTGATATTCAACAGATGTCTGCAACCCACATGGCAAACAGATCCATAAAGGCAGTAGCTCACTGTAGCACTTGATATGAAGAAGCAATATATAACATTTAATGGAAATAATCTATTATGTATGCAATCTATTATGTATCCCATAGCTTAACTCTGCATTAAAAATGTATTTTTGGGGACAGCCAATAGTATACTGACCAACGTAATTTATATTTTACTTCAGATCTTATCTAAATGTTTGAAACTTCAATATGAGGGACCTTCAGACTTTAAGGAACTATAAAATGAACCAGACATCACTCCTGTTTAAAGATAAATTTGAAAATTAAACCATTGTTCATTGCAGATGTACATTCCAGGCCAGGAATGTAACTGGGGAAGTAGAGAGGAAAAATAATCTGAAGCATTTAAGTATCTTCTGATTTGAATTTGGACCTAAGTTTTCCAGCATTGTTTTCTTTTTAATAAATATTGGCTCAAGTCAAATTTATTTATGGTACCCCCCAAAAATTCCAGTTGATTCTGCTAACATGATTGTCAGAATTCTCCTACAATTCTAGTTGTTGTTGAATCTCAAATGCAACCATAAGATAGTTGCTGGCAGTCATTGGCCGCCTTCTTGGTGCCCAATTAAAGTTCAAGTCCTAATGTTGTCACATAAATGAGCACTAAAATTTGTCTCACTCTCCTAATGGAAAACAATATCTTCAATCCTTATGTGAGGTGCAGTTAGTAAAAATAGGTATGATATAAACTTTTTTGTTATACCTTTTAGCTTAATTTTTAGTCTTTGTTTCCATATATGTAGATGAATGAGATCCACACATACAGAATTTTCTGCATCCATTATCAGAAATAAACCTTAGTATTGTATATTAAATGCACTGGGACTCTACACTAATAGTTATCTCTTGATCCTTATGTATCATATCTGTTGATGAGCAGAAACATGGTAAAAGAAACACATGAACATTTAATCCTGCTGTTTACTCTTTTTTTTTTCCTATTCCATTAAATAACTTAAAGGATGGAAACTGACCAAATATTTTAGAAAAAAAAAAAAGAAGAAATTTTTATTTGTCTCATTCTGAATATGTAAAATATATTGTGACTATTTAGAAAGACGCTCTTAGGATAGGGGCAGATCCAACCTGTGTGGGTTTGAAAGTTGATAATTCTTCCTTCAACACTCTACCTCTCCCATAGCTTGGTACTTTTTTATTATTATTATTCATTTCTGTGTGAGAGTGGGTAGCCTTGACTATACAATACCTTTTGAACTGTTACTAGTGTTCACACGAGGACTGCCCGAGATTGTGGAAGTAGTTCAGAAATATTCCACTTGCTTTGGAAAACATTCCAATTTTTGGAGTGCTTAATTTTTTTATGTATTAAGTTTAGAGGCAAAATGTAAATTGTATGAGTATATCTTTTCATGTTTATTCTAGCTGAAAGGTATTTATATAAAAGAACCAAACTATACGCATTCAATACATCCAGGCATTTCATGGCAATATGTTATCGGAAGTCCCAGGTATGTTGATTCTTCACAGTAAGTAAAACTTGTAGGTACTGTGTGTAGTATTTGGAGGTTTAATAAGGGGAAATATTATATCCAGTTCCATTTATCAGTATTATAGTTGTGTCTGAAGAACTGAGATTCAATAATAGAAAAATATTTGTTTCTTCCCTCTCAAATCTTATAAATAGTCTTTCTAGTGCATTTGTTCTGATGGTCAGGCATGCAATGATACAGAATGGCATTCCATTCTTGATGTGCAAAAGAGAAGACAGCCAGCTTTTCATAAGCATTGCTTGTTTTGAGGGTAACATCTTACTGTTGTTTAAATTTATTAAAAACAGGTATTTATGGAATAAATTTATCACTCTTTGGCTGTCACTGTCTCATCAAAAAAAAATCTCAGCTTTACACACAACTTACTTCTTGACAAATTTTTTTCTTGGGGTTTCAGAATATTGTGAAAGGACAAGACCAGATGTCTGAGGAGTTTTGTCACTACCAGCTGTTGTTCTTGATGAGCACTTGCAAAGCACGTAGGCATACTAATCAAATATCATCACTGGAAGTCCACAAGGAATTCTTTGTTAGTAATACTGTTTACTTCACAATATAATGTAACAGTCCCTCATGGAATAATATTTAGGCTTTTTGTTGTGTAATGTTTGTAGTATTTGTTTTCATTCCTTGTCCTAGAAAAACTCCAATTTGACCTTTTATTGTAGAGTTAGTTGTTATACAATATTCCACATCAGTTAAAAACACCGTGGTATAAGTTAGGTGAAAGAGGGCAAATACTTCATACATGTTATTTGTATACATAGTATATGTTTGCACCCTATTCATTATTAATAGAGGACTGTAATTATGTGCTTGACATCACTGGCAAAGCTTTGTATAAGCATATATGTTGCATGTGAAAGACCGCCATGTCCCCTTCACGTTCCTCATAAACAGTGATAATGAAAACTTTCCAGAAGTTACCACTCCATCTCCTAACTGTAAAGGTCTACAATTCTGTTAATATTTGTCAAATTAAGCTATTTGTGAAGGGGACAGTGTGGGAGAAGATACGTCCTGACCCTACAATGCTGAAGTCAGTAGTCAGTTTGCTGTTGATTTCAGTGGAAGCAGCAATGAATCCCATTTTCACCTGTGTTTGTTCAACTGCAAGAACATGATCTTACACTACTGAAACCAATGGAAATTTATCAGCAGTTTGAATAGTGACTGAATACGGCTCCTTGTACACTTAGGCCACACTTCTGGTTTGGTTTTAATAAGGACCAGATGAGACAGAGCCATAGAAACAAATCTACGGGTCTCTGAGTGAGATTTGTCTCTGACTCTAGCTCTTCAGAGCACAAGCCTGCACCAGAACTGGAGTGCAAATTGAAGGTGGCAGCTCTTACTCTCCATAACATAATGCAGCAGAAACAATGAAGAGGAAATCAGATAGACTCATGAGGCTCTTTTGAATATGAACTCATGTCAGGGAAGAAAATATATAAGCCAGCTATTAACAGACACTTCCTATCTACACTGCATTTCAGATTTTTTATAGCAAGATGTTGTGTTTCTGGTTGTGTTAATTGTGTTAATGGTTGCTGCGTTTTTGTCCAAAAGGGTCTAGCAGGTGATATGAATTCTGTTGGAGTTTATATAAATGATGAAGCTGGTACAGTGCTTTGGGATTACACAAGACAGACCATTTATAGATCTGTAAGGCTGTTAATACTATTGTGTTTTTTTCTTTTTTTTGACCTATCTTTGTCTTCCTCATCTTTAGTCTGGAACCAGATCAAAAGTGGAATCTTGCTTTCTAAATGTGAAAAGCACTGGTTGTTCTCCTGGCAGCTACTGGCACCTCATACTTCAGTAAATGTCTCACAGTACTCACTCTCTTCCTTGATTTCTATCTGAAAATTTTTCTATGGCTTGCTGTAAGTATGCCGTACTGAGAGAATCCTTAGAATCAATTAATTTGTCCATTTTGAAGAGGGTACTCAATTAGCCCATCTTCCTTTAGTACAATTAAAGCTTAAAGTTTTCCTGTTACAGAGAGAAACGAGGAGGCAGTTTCCAGTCTGTGTGCCACTGCTGTGATTTTGCTTTATCCCTGCAGATTTCACTGAATTTTGAAGCAGGATCAAAACAGGCATGAAAACACCTGTAGGTTGTTTTTTGTCCAATTAAATTCAGAGTCCAATTCAAAGGTCCTGGCGATGACCCGGCTGCCTCAGCAACTGTCTCTTTATTCAGGTCCAAAGGAACAGCTGCAGTCTCTAAGACTCTTTCAGTGAGAGTTTCCAAGATTGTATTCACAAAGGGTCTTGGGCATCCTTGATTGCAGAATTAATACATGCTGGGAATCAGGTTGACACTTCTTTAAGGTTCCAGTATAAGAAACAGTGTTTTGGGACTTCCTACTGGAGACGAGCTCTCCAGGCAATGCTCTCCTTGAGGCAGACCAGCTGGGGCAGCATCTGTTATCCTTTTCCTTGCTATGATCTTCTCTAGTGGGAAAAGGTGAAGTCTAGTGATGAATGAAGTGAATTGGGAATCAGGTCTCCTGAGTACTCTTCCAACAGCAGGATGCATGCAGCATGTAAGCTGTTAACAGATGCTTTTTGAACTAGAAATACAGATGGCTCAACCTGTGTTTATGAGGTCTCTTAGCTCCACTTGTCTCTGTCACATATATTTAATTTCCTGTACAGTGCTCACTTTAAGCCATAAAGTTTTTATCTGCATTGTTTTGGAAAAACAGGCTTGACAGTACCTGGGGAACCACATTCTCTCACCAACTGCACTGTCATGTCATGAGAGCTCCCCCTCAGGTGCTGCAGCCATGCCTTTTCGAAATGCTTGGGGCAAATCGAGTCTTCAGCCTCCTCGTGCCCTACGCTGTCTGTGCTGGCACAGGAGCACCAGGGGGCCTCGGGGGAGACTGCTCCCTGCGCCACAGAGACAGCCCTCTCAGTCAGGTCACACGGGAAGGGCTACCACACATCTTTAACCATGCAAGTGTGTTCCCATGAGCCGCTGCTTCTCCAAAAGCACAACTTGAGCATGAAGGATAGGGCATGCAGAGAACTGAAATTTACCTGCTAATAAATCACGTGCGAGTCTTGGGTGGCATTGGCCAATCACAGTGCATTTTTGCCTGTTATTGTTTATTTGGGCACGATATGCTGACTTTCAGCTCTGGCTCAAGAAGAGGAGTGAGGGACTGAGGATAGGGATATTATACAAGAGCTGTCCCTGTCACATATGTCATCCCACAACCATTCATCATACCTTGCCTCTGTCTTTTTGTTTCTGAACTGAAACAATAAACAATACAAAGGCAATGCCATACAAGGAAGAATCCCCTGTTCTGGAGCACTCATAGTCTAAGGTATGTCAGAAACACTTTTCAAAACAAACTGGAGCTTCTTGTGTTCACTTGGCAGCTCCTCAGGGAGGTCTGAATTCATGCTGGCTCCTGGTTGTCAGCACTTAGGGACAAGCCCAGCAGAAGCTCCCACATCCGTATCCTTTTCTGGCCCCCCAGAGTGCAGCTGCTCAACCTGTGGATGCAACTGACTGGCCCAGAATCTGCTTTTAACACCAGCTCTTCCAGGGACTAGATGCACTCAGCTATGCCCAGCTTCACAGTTCAGCCCAGCAGAGGATTTGCCATCCTGCTTGCTATATGCATGGCAGTATGGTAAATAGAGACTATATTGCTCTTCACTAGGGCCCAAGAGGAACCCAGTGATGTCTAGCTGGAGTCAGTAGGCCAGCGACCTGAACCAAAGAATCCAGCCTCCTGGTCCCCTTTAATTACATGCCTTTAAGGTGTTGCATCATGCAGTCTCCTGATGGCTATCATCTTCTGTCAGAGAAGGTTTATTATGCACTCTATATCTGATTAGATATTTTAGCTGCACACTCAAGATTAAATGTTAGCCTTGGTAATGCTACATAAGTTTCAAAGCCATCTTTGGACATGTTCCTTTCTGAGCAACTTTCTTAGTACTTTGGTGACCTACAGGCATCCTGCTCCTCAGTGTCTGTGAATTCATCAATCACTTTCTCTTCCTTACTTCAGTCTCATAGCTACTAGAATTTATAATTATGAGGCTTCTGTAATGCTGTGTTAGCTTAAAAGGGTTTTGTGACATCATAAGTGGAAACCAAGAGCATTCTCTCCAGCAAGGGCTGAAAAGTCAGCTCAGGAGGTGAGGTGCCTACAGACCTTGCAGTTGACACAGATCATAGCAGAGGCAGAAGGGCTACATCGCTAAATGCAGACAGTGTGCCTCTACCAGTGTATATGCCATTCCTATAGATACAAGAATTGAAACTTGATAGTTTGCCACACTGCAAAAGGATTCAGAGTACATAATCATTTATTATCCTCAACTTTGCATTTCAGAATTGGCAAGTTTATCAAATAAACTAAGTGAGTTCAGTGACATAATTCAGGCCACAGAGACCAGTGTGGCTTCCATCCAAGTATTTTCTGAATCGTTTCAACCTATATCGCTGTTATTTGTGGAAAGACTTGAAAATAGGTTAATTACTTTAAAATTGAAATGAAAAAATCTGCATTTGTTTTGTATCTTTGAGCTTAACCTTTTCCTGTTATTTCCAGTGCTGTGTTTGGAAAATCTGAAATGCCAGTCTTTTAAATAATGATATCACTGGCATAAAAATCATTTTAGAAGTTTTGAATTTATTTGGCTAACTTAGCTACACTTCAATTTGGGTATCAAAACCTGAAGCCTAAAAAAAGGATACCAGATTACAAACCACAAACCTCTCAAATGATAATCAGGTTAAAACGACAACATTACAATGTACCTCTCTGTATGGTGTACTAACTCTACCCTACTTCAGCCCTCCAAACATAAGATCTTTTCTGAACTTTAATATAATGTTACTTGGGGTGCTACATGTTGTTTATGTGATTAAAACATCATATTTTAAACAGAATCAAAAAGTACTTAACATGATCAAGACACTAGAGGGTACAGAAAAGAAAAACATATCTTTCCACATTCTTCAGTGTTTCTCAAAAAGGCTGCTAGTACAACAGCTTGAGGTTATTTTAGCCAGGAAAAGGTCAAGTTCCAGAATCAGAAGGTCCTCAAAAAAATCATGTCTTAGGGCCCCCCCCTTTTTTTTCTCCAGCTAGTATGCTTTGGTGACCCCAGCAGTGGTAATATGACAGATGGAAAAAGGAGAACCCTTACAAAAAGCCTGACCTGTGCCCCTTAGGAAGCTAGCTCCTCACTAAGAAAAATGCTACTATGGCAACAAATTAACTAATAAAAATACATTTTTCTTTCTAGAATTTCAAAGAAACAAGCTATACAGTGTCAAATGTATTCATAGATGTTAAGGGCAGAAGTAGCAATTAGGTCATCCAGTCTGGCTTGCATATCACACATCCTATAATTTCACTTACGTCTGCCTCTACTGAGCCAGGCATTGGCATCTGACTGAAACATACCTTTCAGACAGCATTCAGCATTAATATGCAGCAATAATTCAGCATTAGTATATTAATACATTAATATTCTTCCTCAAAGGAGGGAGAAAGCAGCCTGTCCCTTGGTTCTTTGTTCTATCGGTTAATCAGCCTTGCTATTAAAAATGTGTATCTGTTTTCTAATTTAAATTTATCTAGCTTTAACTTTCCAGTATAGACTCTTGCTAAGCTTTTGTCTACTAAACAGATCTCTTAACGCTTTCTTCCTCTCTCTCTCTCTGTGAGGTTACTTACGCACTGTAATCAAATCATTTCTCACCAGTAGGATTTTTTTTAGCAAAAGAATGTTGCTGTGTCTTTTTTTGCCCCAAAATTTGATCCCATTGAGTGTAAAAGGATTTTAATATTCTTTCCACTAAAACATCCAGTTACCAAAATATGCTCAATTACAGGCCATCAAAGATCTGTCTAATTAAAGAGTATGAATTACATACCAATTATGATATGATATGCTCAGAATAAGTCTGCAGGGGGATCTAAAACTTCATCTTTGGGGTTTGAAGGCAATTGCTCTGCCATTTGAGCTTAATGGAATATTTTGCTGGGTCAGCCCAGAAGAGGAGCTTTATATCTTTACCTCCATCTCCTTAAACAGTGTTGCCTTTCACTTCTGTAACAGAGGAATTCTCAGTGGGGCCTTCTTTGAAACACTAACATTCTCCAAGAAGTTCTCGGGAACACGATATTGCCATAACTTGACACCAAGTTAGAAGTTGCCCAATAAATGTTTGCAAGTCTGCAATAAACTCTGTTTCTAATAGTGTGCTTCATGCTGTGCTAGCAAAGTGCAGAGGAAATGACAGCAGAAAAAACTTTATGCAGTCCTCGAGAATGACAGCAGCGGCACTCCATATACAGTACTTCTGTGTAGATGCAGGCGGCCCTCTGCTCTTTTCCACGCTGAGCACTTTGCTCTGCTTGCCCAGTTTTGAAGTCCTTGGAGAGCTGAGAGGAACACTGAAACATTCTTCAAATGAAATGTGGAGGCGCTATATTATTTCTTGTTCATGATGACTTTTAAGGAACAGAATTTGTTTTAAAGATAGCAGTAGATGTTAACGGTCCTAAGAGCACATAGGAATCTCTTTATATTGCTTTCGGGGGTTCTTTCCGGAATATACTATCTCCACAGTGAAGTTATCCTAAACACATTACTGGGCTGGGTGGTTTCACCGTCTATCTACAGGCTGATGCGGCACAAACCCAACTAATTTCAGCAGCTCGGCATAAGGTTTTTCTCTGAAAAGGCCCTTTGACCCTGAATGAATAAGGTTCTTCATGTGCATTACGTTCAGCTACGTATTTTCCTTAGCAGAATCAGCTTTTCCTTGATATCTAAGCCTCTTGCAACTATGAAACAATGTTTACTATTTAGTTACTGGTGATATACTGATTCCACAGCAAAAAGCACCTACCCAAAGTTCAGGGAACTTCTAAACATGCACGCACAAAAAAGACACAAGAAAAGTAGAAGCCCAAATTCCTTTCATCCATTGCTTGCTTACTGGACCTTTGTGACCACCACAGCTTGACTTTCTTTCCATACAAAAATCCTATCCTCAGCTGACTTGGCTGAACTCTGGCTTCCTCTTATAAAGTGGTATATAAAATAGCTTTATGGCATAGCAATAAATAAGGCTGATTCATTTAGAGTACTTAAAATCTTGAGCATTTCAAAGAAGAAGCCATTTAAAGAATCCTCTTGGGGTCCATTAAAGTATGGAAATATTATGTCTATTTTACAGATGGGGAACTGAGGCACCATGAGGTTAAATGATGACACAAGGTGTCCATAGAGAAGTAAAGAATTTAGTGTAAATTTCTTTAATCATAGGCTACCACATTAAAAGAGCATCATTCTTGCCTTGCTGCCTGGTGCTGAGATCCAAGTTATTCTCTTTCTTATCTACATCCTTAAAAAAAAGAGGTAGCAGTAAAAAAGTAGTTACACAATATAGATCCTTTGAGCAAAGRCCAGCACATTTGAACTGATTTTAATTTGTTAAAAAATTAAAAGTACAGTCTACCTTCTATTCAGGAAAATGAAGCTTTGAAACTGAGACAGAAATTTGATCTTTTGAGCATGGCTATAATGCTTAGAAAAACATACCATACATGACTCGGTACAGTTTATCTCTGTATCCAAAGGTATGCACCAAAGTCAAATGACTCTGGTTCACATTCATGCATGATAAGTTTCTGCTTCAGTAACTTCATTAAATAAGTTTAAAAAAAGAGACTACTGAGGCCTGCTTTCTAGTTTTCAAAAATATCCCACATGTCACTAAGTGTGCTTTTTAAAAAATTCAAAAACTACTTAAAAAATAAAGTAATTAGATTTCACCTAGAAATACGTCACTAACATTGATCAGGTAGAATTACAGAGGAGAATTTTTGTTACTTTTTTTTTTTCTTTGATTTAATTAGTCTTATCGTTATTAAAATTATTGCTGCTGTTCATCTAACTAGAATTATGTCTATTTTTAACTCCAATTAAAATGAATGAAAATCAAAGACTAATCTGCCTAGGCCTTTCTAAAATTGTTGCTGGACCTAAGTGAAACACTTAGGTACCTAAAACCTTTGAGAAGTTGTACCTCTGTACATGTAAGTGAAAAGATTTCCAGACTTATGCAGGCCAAACACCAATAAATGTTCTGTTTAGAACTGGTAAAATTCATGGAAAGGTGTTTTCCAAGAAAATGTGTTTAGTTCTGAGGCACTGGCAAATTTCTCTTTCTAACTGTGATTATGCATGCTGTTGAAAGAAATTTTTTTAAAGACAGGTATGCTGAAAGCTAAATTTCTGAAGTGGATTTAGGCGCTCAAACCTTAGGCATTTTGTCCAAAGTTTAGATATGCCAATTTGAATGGGTGTATTTTCGTCAATAAATCTCCCAAATGTCTAACGTACTCCAAGTATATATAGTTTCGTATAAACCATCACCAGAAGGAGAAGCTGGCAGCTGCACTGGTCTTCTCCCTGATGAGCTCGGTAGGTCCAATTTTACCTCTCGGTCAGGCAGAGGAAGAACTTGATCACAAATCCCAGATGAGGACGCTACATATGGGGCCATTTGGGAAGCAGAGGAGAACCACAACCACCATCACCTTCCCTCCCTCCAATAGCCATGTTCAGTGACAGTCTGATATGTCTAGGCCTTGAGCTTTGGGCATCATGGTTTTCAATCCTGAGGGAAGAGCAAGAGCTGCCTTTAGACCCACTACATCCCACTGAGAGGCAGAGGCTCATGCTAGAATTTCATGAACATTTATATGCTGTTGTGAAGCAATACTGCCTGTTTCACGCTCCCTGTTGACCACAGACCACCCATGCCACTCTTTCCATTATGCCAGCACAAGCACATGCACAAGCATTAATGCTCTGGGTTTCCAAACCACTTTGTTGGGAAAATGATCTGTATTAAAATTAACCCAACAAGAGGTTAATTTTCAGCTGGTGATGAAAGAGGTAGGATAATTAGCAGGGGAACCTCGGAGGTCAGACGGCATTTTGACAGCAAAGCTGGCTTAAAGTGGTTGACATATCCAGGGAAAAGTGGTCTCAGTGACACTCTGTTTCTGGGGATTTGAGATTTAATTGTACAAAGGTTTATTGACTTCATACACTGCCTTTTGCAGAGTCTGTGCTTTGGTACATTAAGATATAGCCACACAAGTGAGTACAGACAGCCATATGTTTACCCAACTTATGCTCCACACAAACTAGCTGAAGCTTGGAAGCCACATAGTCATTTAATGTGGTCTTAGGTCTAAAGTAACTGACCCTGTCTCTCAGAAGGCTGGTTTGGGTGGGGGGGCAGGGTCTGTTCTCATTTGGCACTAAGAGACAAGGATACATGGAGAATGCAATAGCTGGTTTAAAATATRTATTGATGTGAATGTGTTCCCCTGAGAGGTGCAGCAGCTGTTGCACAAACCTTCTTTCTCTGAGATGAAATCTGCCTCTCATTCATCGTAACAAAAAAGTTAACTCACTGGAGGTTTGCACCCTCGTTTACCTCATCCTAGGTTTCTTGCGCATTCATATCCTGAGCCTCAGGGATTGAAAGTATCTAGAATGCTTGTAATCGCTTTGCATCTTCCTTGTAATTTCTTCGGTTGAAAGTCTCCTCTATGCAGGAAGCAAGCACAGGTCTGTGTACAACTTAAATCCCACTTAAATTGCTATGGCTTAAATTCCCATTAAAATAGCTCCTGGGCCTCTAGCTGGCCTTCTGTACAGGGATGAATTCCACTCTTATGGAATTCCTCAACATTTCTTACTTTAATATTCTGCTTGTCGCAGGATAAATTAGACTCCTCTGAACTCGGTGCTGCTGCATTTAGAAAATGCTGTTACCCAAGCTTGTTTCATACTTTTACACTAGAAAGCAATCACTATTAAGAATTGGCATGACTGAGGGCAAAAAACTTGCCACTCTTTAGAGAGGATCTATCAGAATATTATTATCAGCACTGTGACTCACTTCACTTATTATAAGATGAATCACAAATGACCATAACTATGGAGAAGAAATTGTCAAAAATTCAAATAGAACCTGTAGAACTTTGGAATTAATTACTGCCAGAGAGGGTTGGGCTTGGCTGGACTCACTAGAGAGGCTGAAGGATATTTTTGTCAGAGTTCACTAATTTCAGTCTTGGCACTCCTCTACTCTTACTTTGCATCCAGTTCAGTAATGTATAGGGAAAATGTACAACAAAAGTCTGAATAAACATGAATATTAGCGTTAATGAGGCAACTGATTGTCACTTACTCATTACTTCAGTGATATCTACTTCAGTGGTGAATGATCATCTCCTGTTGTCCTTTCTTCATGAGATAATCTCTGCAATCAGTAGACCCATCAAACTAAAGAAATGAACAGTGAACAAACTCAGCTCTTTTTCCATGGGTAAATGATCCAGTAACACATTAATTTACTTTTAAGATGTGTGATTTCATTAACAATTTTTCTTTTTTCCATTTGCATGGCAGTTCACAAAAGGGACTTAAATTTTTCATGCACTCCCTTCTAAGTGCATACATGAACAGGTATTTTTATATGAATTAGAACATTCACATTAGAAGCATCTACAAAGATCCACAGAAAAGTCCTCTTATTTATAAATATATTAGCTGTTCAGTCATATACTGCAACGCCACGTGAGTCAGCTGGACAGTCTCATACTACATCTAATAAAAGACAGAGAGTTGGAAGGGGTCATCTAAATAGGTTCTAAAGTGTTGGACAAAACTGTGGAGATAATGCCAGGAAGCTTTACATGATGTAGGAGACACAAGAAGGAAAAAAACTTCAACATGAAGAAGAATGCCTGTAACCTGAGCAGTGGAGCCAAAGGGCAAGTCTGAGTTGCACATGATGACAGAAAATATGGAATTACCTATGCTTTTGACCAGCATCATCTCCTAGGCCTTTGAGACGCTTTGCTAAAGGAAGATGCAATGTTCAGGTTCAGTTTATTTAGTCTTGAAGTATGAAAACCATGCAGCTTTGCTAGTCATATCTGAAATTCAGCAGCTCACTTCTGCACAGTTCTCCACCATCCAGGAGCAGCTGTGGTTCCAAAACACCAGAAAGCACCGTACAAATGTGATAAAACAGTTGAAACCCAGTGCTTGCAGTGAAGTGATCACAGCACACTAGGCCTTTGACTCACTTGACCTTCCTCAGTGTTATTTTTAATGTCTTTTCTTCTTGCTGTTGAATATGTATTAACTGTTATACAATGCTTACCAAGTTTGTTATGTAAAATTCTAGAGATAAAGCCTCAATCCAGGGCCCCCCCTGAAGACTTTTGAACTTCCTGAGGGCTCTGGGAGCACCTCCAAGGATTTTTATTGTTCCCAGAAGATATATGGAAGTTATTTGTCATTTGGAGAATGTGTGTGTGTGAAAGTGTATTGGGGGGCTCTGCTGAGCACACTATTGTGTTCCTTTCCTGGAGAGAAGGTAGGATTCAAGGGTGACCTAAAACAGATGTTGAGAAAAGAGGAAAAGTCAAAAAAATAAAAAAAAGAAAGAAACCCCCTGAGATCTGCTGAGGATTACTAACTGTGTTATGCATTTTATGAGGGTGCCTTCAATATTACTCATCCACAATAAGCTCTCATAGACCTTATAGGTTTTCTTTTATTTGCATGTATTAACAATACAGCAGCAAGAAGCTGAAACTCGTTTTCCGTATCAAGCAAAGTTTTATAAGTCTTTTTTTTTCTGGCTATCACCTCAGCTTACGTTCTACACTGAACAGTAATTCCATTTTTATGGATACTGTCAAATACCTTTTTATAGAGTTCTTTTTTTAAAAAAAGTCTGATTTTTAAGGGTCCCTTTAGTGACTCATCTCACTTTGAATATTGAACCTACAGAGTTACAGGTGCAGAGTACTGCTGAAGTAATTAATGGTCCTGAAGAGTGAAACCCTGGCCACACTGAAATCAGTAGGAGTTTTGTTAGTGTGACCAGGATTTCACCCTAAGCATTTAATATTTACCTCATCCTCAACTGAACCTACTAATTGTCTGTGTCAACCCAAAAGGACCACTGACTTTCATAATCACCGTTTTTTGATATGCCCAGAAGAGCTAGTAACTAAATCAAGTTTTACTTTCTGGTGATTCTTTCTTTTTGACATCTGCCAAACACTGTTTTTTATCTCATTGGTTGGCCTGGATTGCAAGCAACTATGACCTGGATCCAAGAGGTATAAATCTGTAATATCACCATATTATGGTGATATCCCAGAGAACTCTGGCTTGCTAATTACCTCTTAGGGCAAGTGAATGACTGTTTATGCTGAAATAATGCTGGAATCAGCATAACAAAAGGCATACCAAGGCCTTAATAGCCATGTTGGTGGCACAGAGGTATTTTTTGTTTGTTGTGATGTATTTGGAATCTGGATTATGAAATAGATTCCCATTTCAAGATTTTTGGACAGAGCAGCCTGTTAGCATCCTTTTAAATCTAAGGGTACAGTGCCACTGTTTACTGAACTTACTGTGATTTGTTGCTGTATTTTTAAATAAAAGGCTTTCACTTTTACTGAAATGAGAATCAGATCCTAATGCTGGCCAAAAGTCACTCATCATTTCAGATGTTAGATAAGCAGGTCCTTGGAAGGAAAGAGGAAACAAAGAGAAAATACTGGAGGTCACTAAGTAATAAATGTTCATATTAGGATTTTTACATTAGCAATTTGTCATTTGTGTAGCTGCAGGATGACCACTGTCTCACATCATGATAAATGTGACAAAAACCTCTATGAATTCAGGTCATAGCAGAATTTTGGGAATTTAGAAGGATCTGTTTAAACTGAGGAATGAGCTGAGTTCTTGACCATTCCTGTCTGTTGTGTTTAAAATGATATATACAGGAGATAACTAATGCTATCACATCAGATCAACAGAGACTTTTGAAGGAGGAGTAGAAGGATGTTTGGGACAGCACATCTCTAGAGAATAACTTTTGTGTTTGGAAACATTGAAGAAAGGATGAAGATGTTTGTTCGAATCATCAACAATTATTTAACGAAGACTGAGACACTGGCATGCCACATGCAGCRTCTGACGTTTTTGAGAGTATCCAGAAAACAAAAAATATTTGAGAAGAGGTGAGGAAGGACCTAAAGGAAATAATCTGAATCTGACATCCTGTCCAAGAAAGTCAGGAATGCAATCCACAAATTTCTTGAATGCCATTCCTAATACTAGCTTGAAATAGTCAGGACTGTTATATCTAGTCTGCTTTCCTGACATTATATTGTAGCCAAATACCCCTACCCCAAGTCTATTGTCTTTCAATAGTTGACTATCTACAGGAAACTAAACTAGTATGTGTTAGAGACCGAGAATAAGAGGTATCATAGTTCCATTCATGCCCAAGATTGCTATAGCTGTGGGTAATCTATTAGTGGTCCCTGCACAACAAGCAACACATGGACCATGCTACAGTAGAAGACGAATCAAGGTCCCAGCTAATCTGACATGAAATAAAATGTCTTCCTAAGCCCAAATCTGGCAATTGTTTGAACCTAGCTTGCAGTTCTGGCACTAATCCTCACTTTTTCTATTTTAAGTATTTCCCATGTGACACCATATGAAATGTTTCCAGAGACTCTTGGTAGAATATTCACTTTTCCGTTTTTAACAACACTGTCTCATCAAAGAATGCACCTTGATCTTTCTTCATTAGTTTTTAACCGTTTACCCTCTTTTCTCATGTCCTTAGATTTTTTTTTTCTCCAAAACTTCTTGTAAAACATTTTGTCAAATCAACTGTTGAGGTCAGGTTTTTTTGATGCACAGGTTTCTCTTCTATGTCCTTGAGTTAAAGCTACACTTGCTATGATCCTGTCACAAGGGAACTTTTTATGCAATATGCTGGGGCAGCAAAATCAGTTGCTACTGGAGCTGACGTTTCACATGCTAATTCTTTCAGTACTCTGGGGAGRAGATTAGTCATTTCTTCTGATTTGAACGTATTAAGCCTTTTGAGTTGTTTTTCCTCTACCTCCACATGATTCTTTTCTATCCCCTTGTTTCTGCTAGCCATCTGGCAGTGCTCTACCCCACCTCCAGACCTCTTCTCTGCAAGTTTCCATTTCCTTAGGTTACAAGTTCCAGAAGGTTTTGAGTTGCAGTATGCTGAGCCTCCTCTGTGGCGATATTTGGGAATTCTGAAGTTCAATTGACTTCATGCACTGGGTCTATTAATGTCTTGAAATCTGTCTTTCTGGCATAAAGAAATTTTGGTTATGAGTTTGTTTGTTTCACTTTCCATTTAGTTTAAATGAAATCAACTTATGATCAGTTTGATCCAGGGTTATTTTCTATGATCAGTAGTTTTATAATGCCACCACAGCTTACCAAAAGAAAGTGCTTTTGTGACTCTGTCTTTTGACTTTTGTAATATTTTCATTAATGCCCTTGGCACAAGAATTAGGGATGAAATCCATAAGTCTATCCTTTGCTGTGGTCCTTTGTAATCTATAGCTTGGTTTCATGCAATGCACACTGCACTCTGGAATATGGGAGCTTTAGCTAGCACAGCGGGCATCTGTCTGCTGCCTGGCAGACACAGCCATAGGAAGAATACTACTTCAGTTCTTCTCTGAAAGAGATAGCGTTTAAGTGGCAGCTAGATGCTTGTCTTGGCTACCTGATATCTAGGCTTTCACCCAATGGCTGACATCAGCTAGAGTATGGAAACTGCAGATTCAAGTATCAGTGTGTTCTTACGAAAAGCCTCTAAGATCTGTCACTCACTTTTTCTCAGTGGCCAGACAGAGCCTATTTGTTGACTCTGCAAGGCATGAAGAAAGGCCTGATTATTTTCTTAAACCATTATACACTGAACGCTTAATGTTGTTCAGTCATATTCATGCGTTTTAAAAAATCACATTTGAGTGGTCCTTCATTATGCTTAATAGGGCATATTATCACAGCAGGAGTCCCCAACCGGTACAGTAACATAAATATCTCAAAAATTGCGATTTTTTAGCAAGCAGAAAGTTTTTCGAAGAAAATCTGCATGCAGTTTTGCTACATTCTAAATAAATCATCATATACAAAATCTCTGTTTTGCTAACATTTGGCAAATAGCAAGTTCTTTTCTCTGATTTGGTCTTTGTGATCATGTCTATTGCTAGTAATTTAAGCAACACCAGGAAAGGTTCCTGGATGTTGGGAATCATTCATGTTATG
The DNA here is from genome assembly GCF_003343035.1 of Apteryx rowi. Classification (NCBI taxonomy): domain Eukaryota; kingdom Metazoa; phylum Chordata; class Aves; order Apterygiformes; family Apterygidae; genus Apteryx; species Apteryx rowi. The sequence goes on from NW_020451082.1 coordinate 2,987,390, forward strand.
AACCTAAACATGGACATAAAGGAAGGTAGATCTAGACAAGTTTTGCAGAGAAAGGTATCTTTATTTCTTTTTCGTAAAAGTTTTCAATATATAAGTGATCTGTTTAACTTTCAGAGCATTGTAAACTACTTTATAACTTTTGGGTTATATGAAATGATGTGAGAATTCTGGGCAGCAATGGTGATTTCCGATTGGCTGGCAGTGACATCATACATGTGTCAATATTTCCTACTAAAAGCACAGGTATGACCTTTTTACCTTGGAGTTTCCATATCATAATAGCTATAAGGCACTCATGGTTAATAGATTTCTGAGGGATTATTGCACTCTTTGAGTAGCTGAAGTCACTTGGCTTTTGGCTGGTGCCTCATACTGCACCTGAGGTGTGTGATAATCCCTCAGAAATGTACTGCTTGTTGAATCTCATGGCTTAATTATAAACATTAACTGAAGTCAGCTGCACATTAACTAGCTTGCCCAGATGTTTCTATACCTGATGGATGGATGTGATGACTGATGAAAAGAAATCACACAGAAAGTCCACTTCTGGTAAGCTCCTTCACCACGGAAAAAAAAAGAGAGCAAACCAGTTGCACTACCCACTAACAAGAGAACTGAGATCTGTTGACTACGGTAGGAAAAGCAACAAATTTCATTCTAATTTCTCCATTTGGGGGAGCAGCACCTTTAAAAATCTTTGGGTCACACTCCAGTCCCCACCTGCTCAGCGCACTCTATCTGGATTTCTCCTCTGGAAGCCTTAACGAGGCCCATGGCTGTGTAGCTGCCTTCTGTACAGCTCTTAAATCTAGGATGTCTTGGAGGCACCTTCTTTTCCTACGGTTTTCTATGGCCCAGAAGAGAGAATTTTGCCTCCTGTCAAGGGAAATGCATCTTTTCTTTACAGAGATTAAAGCTCTTTGTCTGACTTACTTTTTTTCCCCCAACATTCTCCTTTCCTGACACTTTACTGCTTCAAGTTTTGTGATATATTTTTGATATGTTGGCATTTGGTGCCAACATTCATTTAGTAGTTTCTTTAATGCACTTCAGTGCAGTAATGAGGAACAATGTGAAAAAATCTGCTTTTAGATGGTTTTACAGGTTTTTCATTTACAATATTTACTCAGTGTATGAGATTCCAGCTAATTCTAATTTCTCTTAAAGTCTGATCTCTTAGAAAAGCTATTAGTGAGTGGGAATGGCTTGGAGAGGGGAAAAATTTTATGGCATTTCTTCAGAGCCGGGCCAAGCCCTCAGCTGAACTGATCTGTAAACCCCCTCCTTCAGTGGAACCAGTTGATAACTGCCCTAATGTRATGATACCTGCAGCAATGTGATAGAATTCATGCCTACAAAGCATGCACAAGCATTAACSTAACATCTATATCTCCTGCTAATAGCTTGCAGAAATGAGGACTAAAGTTGGTGCAGATTGCCAGGGATCCCTTGACATTAAGGAAAACCTCAGTGGCTCTACGGTGGCAGTTTACCAGCTGCTTCTTTGCCTGGGAAGCACAAAATATCTCTAAGAGGAACTAAAGTGTAGTAATTTGTTTTCAATCAGTATTTGTTTTCATGCCTAATTAAACATTGATTGTAGAGTTGCTATTAGTGCTTCCATAATAACGTTAACATCATGGTTAAATGGGCTGTGTTTAAACATTTGTAAAGAGCAAGTCTTTCTGCTTCAAAGTATTAGCCAGATCCATTCTCTAAAGTTGAAAGCAAATATTCCCCTATAAGCATTTTGTTGTATAATTGGCCTTACAAGTTTCTTAAACCTCCATGAAAGTTTTGAGGGAGGACACGGACTTATATGAATTGTTAGTCTGAACTTTATTAAATTTTATTTCTATGGGTAAACCTTAAAGGTGACTGATAAATGACAGTCCTGGGGAGGCTTGCTATATGTTCCATCATTTCAGCATAATCAGCATGCAAGGCACTTCATCAGTGGGAAGCTGCTTGTTTTACTGGAGTTGCCTTGCCTATACACTATACTCCTTTGTTTCTGAGTAAAAGGAAGTGGTGCTGTATGATATGAAGAGATACCACAATATGTATAGAAGAAGCTGCAGAGATGGTTTCATTTCACAAATGGAGAAAGGACTGCATTTAAGGATTCTATTTTCTAGAAGGTTCTGGTTTCCTTCATCTTTGACATTATTTGGAGTGGAGGGCATCAATGAATGTTAATGCTAATAAATTAAAGACAGGCTTCTTCATGTTTGTCTCTCATTCTGCAAGCAGTCATGGGATTCCTAATATCACCAAATGTAGAGATATTAAATGAACTATGTCATTACCATAACCACAAGACAGCACTCTTTTATTGCATGTTTTTAGGTCATTTTAGACTATGCATGGGTATTGACCCCATGGGCATGCATATTAGAATCTTTCTGATGTTTATCTTTCAACTTGAACAGTGACACATACTTGGAGAAATTGTTGTGCAGCAAGTTGTGCTCCCTGAGGCTGTTCGTCTCCCCCAAAAAACATATTTAGATTACCACAATTCCTTTTCTTCTGGATTTTTAGGTTTTGTCTTTTCTCTGTGTTGTTTCACTGGGGACTAGTGATTTGGAGAAGGAGGAACAGCGAGAGGAAGAATCAGATCTGTGATTCAAAGTGTCATTCTGATCCCAGCCTCCACAGGTCCCAGGTCGTGCAAGAGATCAGATTCATTCCCAAGGGTGTTCTGTGCCTCTGCTTTGATGCTGAAAACCTGGGTCTCCCTCCTGCTTTCAAGCAGCACTGCCCCGTACGGACATCATTAACAAGGACCCTATAAAGTGTCCTGTAATAGGAAATCCACAGTAAGAAATCCACTCAAATCTTTTCTAATTGTTATGAAATCTTAATCATCATTCTAAAGAGAAATTCACACCCTGTTTTGTCTGATGCTCAGTCCCCTTTTTCCTTCCACCTATGGGATACACAGTGAACAAAATGTATCTCTGTGACTTTGGCATTTCTTTTTCTGCAGTTTCAGCAAACACTACCACAGAGATGCTTTCGTTATCTAGGGTCTGGATGGAGAACTCTTAGTTGTAGCTGAATCCTGACAAGGCCTATGTGCTGATGAGAAAAAGATGCTTCCTAAGTATATCAGCTTCATTTTTCATTAAGAGCGCTTGGCCTTTTCCAGGTTCTAAACATATTGTTCTTCTAACATGCCAAGGTAGCAAGAACAGTGAAAATGACGTCTTTCTTTCATATGAAGTAGGACTCGCAGAGAAGCATACTGGCTAAAGCCTTCCCACTCCATTTTTTAAAATTCTGTTCAGAACATAAGAAATGATGTGCCAGACCAGGCCACAGATCCACCCAGCCCACTATACTCTCTCCAAGAGTGATGAATAACGGGATGTACAAGGAAGAGTAAGAGAACAGGCAAGCATGTCATCATGCATTCTGCCTCAAGTTATTCTCCCAGAAAATTGTGGCTCAGGGACTTCCTGAGCCTTTTCCAACTTTACTACATCTTTTTCATAATGAGGAGACAGGAACTGCACATAGTATTTATGAGGCAGATAAAACACGGATTTATACAGTGGCATAATGATGACTTATGTTTTCTATTCTGTTCCTTTCCTAATAGTTCCTAGGCTTCTATTTGGTTTTTGCTTTGCTTTGTTTTTTTAACATTGTATGTTTGGTGGTGGAGTTTTTGTAGGATTTTTTTGTAGAACTGCATGTGGACTGCTTTATATTTCTCTAAACAGAATTTCATCTGCCACTTTATTTGGTGGTCAATTAATATCACAAGTTCCTCTGCAAGTTACCGCAGTCAGCCTTGTCTTTACTAACGTGGTAGTATCAGCAGGCTTTGTCACCTCACTGTTCATCCCTTTCTTCAGTGTGAATATGCTAGACAGATGGTTGTGAGCTGCCATTGAGGAACTCTCTTCTTTCCTATAATTTTCTGTGATTTTTCCCAACTTCTGTCCTATCTGTTATTTGAAGATACAGGCTTTCTGTGGACAAGTCATATCAAGCCATGTGTTTTTCCACACTTACTGCTTTTCCTACACTGTTTAGTTTAAAAACTTGTATGACCTTTTTTAATTCCATCACCGTTAGCCTGATTCTATTCAGGCTTTGTTGAATCTTCTCCACAGGATCCCTCTGTTCAACATAAGTCCCCAGAGACTATTGAATCTGATTCTTTTTTTCTTGCTTTACTTTCTTAATCCTGCAATGCAGCTTTGTCTCTCTTGCCTGGCCTTGCATGTGGTACTGGGAAACATTTCATTTTTTATGTGATATCCTAAAGGCYGTTATGAAGATCATCACTGCAGCTCTAAATTATCATTTTAACTGTTATGCATCTATGACAACAGATATCACTAGTAAAGCCCAGAGTCCCGAAAACTGCTTCTTTTTAGTGCTTCACCTGGGCCAAAGACAAATCATTAAACATTTACTAGAGCATTTTTGAAGTTGTATAGTCTATGCACTTCACTGAATCTTCTTAATACCAGGTTAATTACATGTGTGATATTAAATGTGTGAGGAACTACACTCTGTTTTACTAAAACTATCCTTAAAACCATGCTTAACAAGGACAAGGTTGCAGGAATATTTTTGGTAGACATCTTTCAGCAAATATGAATATTTTTAGAATTCAAATTATTTTCCCAACTTTATAACTGGGAAGCAAGGACAGAAGAATATTTTCAGATGTACTCTGGGAGGGGACCTCTATTCAAGATCGCTTAGTGTCCCTGGCTGTGCTTGCATTAGCAGGTTGAGCCTAGCAGGACTAAATCTGTAGAGCAAGCCAGTTGATGCTGAAGACCCAGCATCAACACTATATATATTTCAGGATGCATTTCAGACAGTTTTACTTCAGACTTGGTCTAGTTTGTTCCCATTGAATAAATGTCCACTGGCATTTGGAGCACATTAGGTGAACTACTGGAGCGCATCTTCTAGTTTGGTTTCATCTGAAAGGAACCCCGTCCGTGCCCTCTGGCACTGCTCTGGGATGTGAAACAAACTACTGTCAGTGAGGAAAAGGCACACTCCTGAGCTGAATTAAAATTCTAATGTAGACCCCCCCATTAGATGCCGTTTATGAAGGCCATATTTAAATGGCCTAAGTTCTGTCTGAATCCACTGTTAAAGGATTTTGAAGAGAGTCTCAGAGACTCTCTTTAAGACTTTGAGCTGACAGCTACCCAGAACCAGTTAGTCCGCAGGCTCAGAGTAGTAGGCAGAATTTAGGCAATCTGAATATTGCCCTAAGAATTCATTCCATTACTTTAATACTTGAAAGAGCTCTTTTATAAACCCATTAGCTGGAAATAAAGGCAAAGCATGATATTCTTACTGCAAAAAATACAAGAAATTACTATCAGGCTTTTCAACATTAGAAAATACTTCAGCACACCATCTTTTTATAGTTTTCAGCACCTGCTCATTCTTTTGAAAGAACAAATAAATAAATGAATAAATAAATAAACCACAAAATAGCCACAAAATCCTAGCAATAGTATTTTTTCAATTGAAGTCCTCTATTTTGAAATCCAGATTTTGGCATCCATTCATTCCCAACCAGCTGCAGTGTTTCATCCTCTGAAGAGTACAACTGACATCTGAGAGTCAAGTGCCATTGTGCTAATGACTCCATAAACAGCCCCACCAAATCCTGTATGATAAATTTCCCTGTGATTAGTTAAACAGATATTGTATCATGCCAGTGGAAGGAGTTTTTGTTGACACAGCATCTCTGGAGACACTGGTATGTTTTCTTTTAGTATTTGGATGTTCAGCAACTGGAGTAGTGAGAATGACAGAAAATCGGTCAACATTATTCAGTTCTGATGATCATTCTTTCCTCCATTCTTTCTTTTTTCTTTTTTTTAATTTTATCCTTTTTTTTATTTTTTAATGCAGGCTTTTATTACACCGCCAAATTCTGTCTTGTAAAAATGAAATCAAGTTGAGTCTTTGAAGGACAGAATGTGAAAATATTGTTAGCTCCAATCACAATATGCTTTTTTTAGGCTATAATCCATTAAAGCTACTGCTATGTTTTAAAAAGGAAAGAAAAAAAATGCACTCATTTTATGTTTTGAAGTTATTTTATTTTTAGCCCTTGGTTTTACAGTAAATGCATCAGTGGGTCACTTTTGTGCAGTATTTTTATATCCTAGTAGTACTATTTCCATGAGCATGTTGGTTTTATAGTGGAGTTTCCACTCAAGGCTGTTAGTAAATCTTTCCACAGAAGGCAGGTCTTTATAAATGACTATTGTTAAAGAAATGTTACTGGCTGTGATGGGTGTGACAATAAATGTGGGAAAGACCTGGCTCTTGGTTATTTCTCTTGTATCAGCTTTCCCAGTCTGACTGGAGGAAAGGGATAATTGTGTCTTCCCTTCCCCTCAAGCTCTATGCTTTCATTTGGGCAGTGGTTAGGTGCATGGTTTTCAGAGAGAAACAAATGACACATGGAGGAGTGTAATCACTGTGGCCTGCTCAGACATGAAATATGGACTCTTGGACAGACTTTCAAAATAGTATGACGTGTTCCAGATAAACAGCAATTTACTGTAAAGTGAATGTGAATTCAGTATGCAATGTCTTGGGTTCCTGAAGCAGTAATGTTTTTTCCATGACAGGTAAGGAACATTTCTGATGTTAGCTAACCACTGTAAGGAAAGCCTATGTATGTGAGTGTCTGATCAACCAGATTTTACAGTTGTATGCCATACAGGGCTCTAATTACCATGCTTTGAATATTAAAAAACTCAACACTCTTCTAATCAGTCCCATGGGTTCTGCTATTTCCATTACTTAGTTTCAATCCCTGTTAAAAACTTGTACTGAGAATTTGTTTCACATACTTAGTGAATCCCTAAGTGCACTGCCCCTGAAAGCAGACCCTCACACTAAATCTGGATAGTTTATATTCATTCTAAATGAAAACAGCAGAACAGTGGGATGACTGAGAAATTATGACATAAAGCTGGTTCAATAGCTATTCAGATGCTTTGACTTCAATTGAGGACTAAGCTACTTTTATCTATTTGCATTACTTACGAAGGAGCAAAAATAATCCATGCATAAGCCTCAGCATGGAGGAGTCAAGGCTGTTTGAACAGGTTCCAGTCCAGCTCCCATTCTGATCAATGTCTGTCTATTATCATATTGAGCCATTCTTTTCAAATACCTTGGTGTAAATCTCAAATAATGGTAAGCACTCTCCATTAAACAGAAGAAAAGCTTTAGTAAATGATACTTAATGAAGTAATTGAAGATTAAAACATGGGCAGAAGCAGAACTGCAGAGCAGTGACAATGAGTTGTGAGGAGAAAAGAGAAAGGAGAAATGTGTGTTGGCTTGATATCAGTTTGAGCAATCCTGACTTTTTCTGAATTGTATACAATGAAATATGGTGATTTTTGTTCCCTTGTGATGATGTTCCTTAGCTGCACCCAGGGATTTAGCCCTTCTGGGAAACTGCAATGTAACCACAACAAGGGTCATCAGGTGGTGCTGAGACAGGTAATCTTCCAGTGTGTTCTTCCTTAATGTGAAAACATGGTTTGCATCTTGGAATAATAATAAACCATTGGGAGAGGATGGGTTGGTTATGGAACATTTTGATGTGTTTTTTCCTTACTTCTGCAAGAACAAGGAAGTTTATTTTCTCTTCGTCTTTCTATTTTGTGTCAATTATTGCAGTACAGTTATTCCTTAGAAAGAGAGAATAGTTCATTAATTTTTGACTGAGTACTGAAGCACACGGAAATACAATCAATCATCAATCAGAGCCACTTGCAAAGTTCAAGATATATTAGGAGAAAAATATATATATATTTTATATATATACATATATATATATAGAGAGAGAAAATATTTTACGAGAATTTAAGAGAACCTGTTACAGGACAGCATCTTCTGAGGTCCATGCAAAGCAAGATGTACATTTCCCTGTCCACATTGCCTGTGAGCCTGAACCTGGATCTCAGATGCTTTGAAGAGGACTATAAGATGCCTAAATAAGAGAAAAGAGATCTGAAAGAATCACTAAAGGCAAGAAAGAGGGGAGACTGCATTTAAGTCCACTGTCTCTCTGTTAAGGCTAACAGTTTTTATTAATAGCTTTTTATGGCTGGAAACTTATTCATTAGTACCCAGACAGTAGTCACCAAAGCTGCTGAGAGAGGTCATTAGAAAGCTGTCAGATGGACATGAGTTCAACCTTTCTTAGATTTGAACCAAGACAGCTRAAAAAAGCATTAAGATAAGCATATGGACAGATTTTGGCAAGATTCAAGCAACTACTGATATTTATCTCAATGGGAGATGAGCTGATTTTAGTGCCTCAGATTTAGTGCTCACCATCCTATGGGACCAGATTAGAAGAAAAGAAAGCCATAAACACTCCCGGGGTGATGTTACTCTGATATTTTGGTTTCCCAGAAATGGTATCTGCAAAGTGACTGGTGAGTTAGGTGCTCAGCTTGAGGAAAATTAAAAAAAAAATTATACTCAAATATTGAGCATTTCCTGAAAATGAGACTTTTTAAAAATGGACACTAAAATGAAGGCACATAAAGGAATACACGTCACATACTAATTAGTCTATTGATTGTTTGTAATGACAAAGGACTCCACAAACATCTTTTGTGATATAAAACCCCGACTTTCAGATTCAGGTGAAGAAGGATAAACGTTTCAGTTCAAGGAAATAAGCTTGCTGGATGAATTTTACCTCAATGAATTTAATGTCCAATCTCCTTTTGACTTCAGTGAGGCCAGAATCTCAAATTAAGCTGTGAATGTGTTTTTTGGTAAAAATTTGCACACTGTACACCTCTTTGCAAGTAGCACTGTTTTTTTGTAAGCTTGGAGTAAAGTACAAACAAGGAAGTAAAAATGACTCCTACTGTTAGAAAATCCACAGTTGTTCTTGTTCAATCTGCTCTTCCTCAGAAGCTTTTACRTAGAAGACCCTATTGATAGACACTGTAAGTTTTCTTGAAGCAGAAGTTTCTTCCCTTCACAATTTTTTTTTTTAATATATATAGAGCTTGCTTTCTCATTTCTTGCTTTCTGAGTAAGATCTTGTGCTAAAAACATTAATTGGTGGAGTGTGATTAAACTTGAGGATGATCTTATCTGAAAGGAGTATATTGTAGTAGGGGATTGTGTTAATAATTAAAATAGACTATTTACAGGAAGCATATTATTTTGATTATTTGGACCTATTTCCTTCTGGAGGATGAATTCAATACCAGCATATCCTTATTTCTGCCATCTTTGACTCTGAAATACTATTCTTATTCATTTTCATTAAGATGAGCATACTCCAGCATAGTCCAGCCTTTAGCTATCTAATATTTATGAATCCATAACCACTGGTGGATCTTTTTCCTAAAATTATGCATAATGAAGAGTGACAATAGCAGGTTTGTCAGTATTTTGCAAAAGATATTCTGGTCCAGAAATTTCTCCTAAAATATATCTTTGTTCATATTTTTCTTCAAATTTAAGGTCCAATCTATAGCTCATTAAAGGCAGGAGAAAGGATTTCCTTCAATTTTGGGCCTGGTATTTATTGATCTTTAAGTGGGAAATAAAGATACTCAGGAAGCAAGTGGTGACTCCAGAGAAAATATGTCTATTTGCATTCATCAGCTGATCATTTTCATTTTTGCATTGCAATGCAGCTGATGTTCTTTCTACAAATACCGAGAAGTTTTCTTTTTCAAAAGCAAACTTTGAAATATATTCTATAAACATCATGTAAGTTCTTGTATAAAGTTACATTTTATAGGAAATTTTACTGGTCTTACATCCATTAGCCAAAAATCTCAGGTGCTTAAGTCTGTGGAAAAATAAGCTACTGTCTGTTGAAGTTTCAATAAAACAATCAAAAAAGTTGATGTTAAAGAAAAACTGACATACAAAACTAATATTATTTTAAAGACTCAAAGGATTTTTTTCTTTTTCAGTTTATATTAAGTACATTAGAACTCTTCAAGAATTTATTTCTTTCAAAGGTCTTAGATTTTTTAGATGTTAATTCTTACTTTGAAGTTGAAGAGGAACAACAACATAGGTTCAGAAAGTTATTCTTTTCATATCTATTTTAAAGATATTTTTTTAAGGAATTTTTTTTCTTTTTCCTTTTTCCAATATTTTTTCTGTAGATATCTGTAAATTTTTCTGATGTAGAGGGAAACACACACAAAAATCTATTCAAACATTAACAGTTCAGAAAAGAACTCATGATATGACAGGTAACATGAATACCACTTACTCTCTAATGTGACATGGAGTAACTAAGATAAAATCATGTTTTTTCAGGGTCTTAATAGGGAAAGTACTGTAAATCACTGCTTTGGAGTATCTACAATAGATAAATGCTGAACATTGACATCTGATCTTTGAGCACATCTAAACTGCCTATAAGTGTGCTTGTTTTTATTTAATTATAGTTTGACCTACCTAAAAGCAAACTTAGTAATAGTTTTCACATAGACAGCATAAAGTTTCCACTGCGAGTCATCAAGTATACCTCTGAACTCTCCTTTCTTCTTTCTCAAGTTTTGAAAAAATGTGATTTTTTTTTTTCTTTTTGGTAATGACACATACATCTAGAGTTCTGAAGGAGCTGGTTTTATTCCTTACCTTAAAATTACAACAATAAAAAAAGGAGGAAGACAGTTAAAATGTTCTCTACAGTGCTTGTTTACCTTACATGCAAATTTTGAACCCAGTCCAAACTCTGTTAAGTCAAAGGGAAGATTGTGGATCACTGAGGTGTAAAGTAAAATATCCACTTGGAGGGTCAGGGCCAAAATTATTAAAATTCGACATAAATTAAATTTCCACACAATTGTTGCATTGCTGTCTACAAAGGTTGAATTGAATGCTAAACTGAATACTGCTCCCCAAAGTTTAATGTACGTATTTAATATCCATTTCTGAGTAAATTCTGTGAATCATTTCCAATGATCATGATCTGAGGGGGGGTGAAATCCTGGTTTTGCCAAGAAAGCTTTGCCTTGGATATTAAATAGGATGTCAATGAATAAGAATGTATTTGACTTCCGTCTTCTGTTTTTGAATGGTTGAGTTGTAGTCAGTTTCTCTTTCCCATTTTTGTTTAATGATAGTCCTGCTATTACTGCATCTCTGACATAACAAAAAAATTTCAGTTCTATTTTTTTTTTTTAAGTAAGCCCCCCAGCTTTGTGGCTAACAGTTGTTCTGCTTGCGGATTCAAAAGACTTGCCATGAACTTTTGTTTCTATAGAGCAGAAAGTATAGTAATGCCAGCAATTCTGGTATGATTTATGCGCTGGACATTATAGAATAACCATTGCTTACAAAAGGCAATCTATCAAAACAACTGTAAAATGGCAAATACGTAAGCATCCCATACTATCAGCTCTCCTCCATAGAAATTAGTAGAAAACATAAGAAGTTTGGCAACCTCATCTCTCCTGTCTGAGTAGCAAGAGAGCCTTTTTTGCAGAGCCAGTACCCAGGGCAGGATGTAGGAATCAAACAATAATACAGGTCCCTCCTCCTAGCAAATTCCTGGCATGGTAGCTCTAAAGGAGAGGAAGGGGCAAAACAAGATAAAAAAGCCTTTGTTATGTCATTCCCTTTCAATGATTTCACTTAAGGTTCTATGGAGGCTACTTGATCACGAGGTCACAATACCCTCTGTTGTCATTTTACAGTCAAGATCTGCATTCATGCTATGTGTGGATGTGCACAAGATTGACCATTATGTATTGTGCAACTAATTGTTTTAAGCTATTAGACCGTGGCAGAAAAACCCTTTTATTCTTTGCTCCACAAAAATATTATCCATGAAGCCGAACATCTTACCTCTTGCACGGTGGCAGACATCTTTTACAGAAGGGTTTTGGACACATTCAGTGGTGTCATGAACTAAGAGTGGGATGTTGGGAGGTTTTGGTTTAATCAAGTAAGAAATACTTCAGATGCTTTCAACCTGTTTTCCCCCATAGGATCTTGCTGAACCACATTTTTACTGTCATATTTATGACATGTACCTAAACCTGATGATAGCATTTGTGCTGTCAAGAGCAAACACATGGCTTTATCTTTTGTTATTACAAATGATGTAGCCTTTTAGAAGGTAATAGAACGATGTTTATTTGTACCAGCAAATATTTTTCTCCAGATTCCTGTATTACTCTAACTTACCTATCTTTATGTAACATAAAATAATATATTTTCCTAGGGCATTATAAAGTATAAAATCATTTAAATTACACATGTATAATAAATGAAATATATTTTAATGAGTTCCATCTTTGGGACTCATAAATGTGTTTCTTCATGTAAGGCCTGATCAAAAGTCTACTGAAATTAATAGAAAGGCTCCAAGAGATTTCTATAGATTTTAGATTGGTCTCTTGCTAAGATTTAATTCCACTCAGTTTAACTCAAATAAGTCACATGTGGAGATGGTTGGAAGCTGTGTTTTAGTTCTTGTGAAATTTTTCAAGGAAAAAATAACACTTTAAAGAATTTTTTTTCCATTTTCAATAAAATCAATTAATAACCCCAAACTTAATGTTTTGACTGTGTCTTTGACAACTAAGAAAATCATTCTGGCATTTCTAGATACGCTATTCAACATACAATGTTAGATAACAAATCCATTTCAGAAATTCCTGAAATTGTTTGTGATCGATTTGCTAACATAAGGAGATGAAATTAGTCAAATACACCATTTGCTTTAAAATTATGCTCTCGACTTGAGTGCTCATAGCTATTTATTTAAGTTCTGTAAATTTTTTGTGTGTGTTTTTTCTTTTGGCTTGCATGGTTTCATTACCCATTCAGTCTGAATACTCATTTTTTTTCAGATTCAGTATCTATGGTCCTTTATGCCTTCATATGGCACACAGTGATGAGAATTAATTTCAAATTTCACCTGTTTATTGCATGTTTTGTTGCAAAATCAAAACAAACCCATGAAACTACCTTTGAAACTTCTTTTCCTTCTAGACACATCATAGATATATGTTTTTTTTTTCACAAGATCAAATATTATTTTATAAATACACCAAATTTCATTGCTATTTTTGAACCCCAAACAAATCAGTTGTCCAAGGATGGACATATTTTAGGGAACACTAGCTGCAGTTATAGCCTGAAATATATATTTGAATATATATATATATTCAGTATATATATATATGAAATATTTATATCAAGCACACATATTTGACAAGACAAAATATTCCACTTGAACATGTATATTTTATTAATACTAATTCCTGAGCTTTCATAGGCCACTTAGAGGCCCTTCACTATGTTGTACTTTTAAAGGTTTTCCATAGGTGCTTCTAAGATCTTTTGATCGTATCATGAGTAGGAAGCAATACTTCTTTCCGAAAGCTGCATATTAAGCTGGGTTCTTTCTTTGTTTTCTTTTAAAACATGAAAATTCTGTGGGCCAAAGAAGTCCTTCAGCTTTGCCTGTGCCAACCCATTGCTGTCAAATGATGCCATCAGTGGCAGCTATTCAGTGACTGTGATGTAGATACACTTCATATACACAATAGTAGAGTAGACAAGGTAAAAGGACCTGTCATATGAAAAACAGTAATCCTGCTAGTACACAGTATAACATAATATAGCTCACTGCTTGAGCTGTGAAAATAAAAATAAGGAAAACATGTAGGAAATTTTTCTTTATTGATGCTTAGATAGATGAGGTATATTAATAATGATAATGGAGAGAATGGAATGATTTTCTGGTAATTACTGGTCAAGTACAGAAAGCCATTAACAGAAGAGAAAACACTGAGCTTTTGGTAATTTACTGATGTCCCAGACCAGAAAAATAAAAGACATAAAACAAATGCCTAACTTTTAATGTAGCCATCACTAGTGCTTACTAGTGTTTTCATAGAGGAAATGCCTGTGTAGTAACTAAGTGTGATACTTAGTATTTTGGTGCTTTCCATCTTGCTTACGAACCCAGTACTACACTGAAATAAAGAGTAGTGCTGGTTGCTGTAGGAATGAAGACTCCAGAATCTTAATAAAAAGATTTCAGTTTCTCCAAGTATTATCTAACTAAGCTTATATTTATTTTCTAATCTACTTTCATATTACCATATACCTGGCTGCTCTAAAGTCACTAGTGAAGGAAGGCTCAGTGAAGACAAAAAGTGTCTGAGTAAGCCTGAAGGTTTGAGAGAGAGTCTGGTCTTGTCAGTTAGGCATTTGAAGACTGACCAATTTGTACCAAAACTAGACCATTCAAAGTTTTTGCTTGCATTTGCAAAGGGATGTGTATGTTTCCACTGACTCATGAAGAAGTCTGACTTTGAAAAGCTATTTTAAATTAAAAAGAAGCATTCCAAACTACCAAGAACATTCAAAATCAAACTCAACTACCTTCTGTAAGAGCCATATTTTCCACCTCTAGAGAAGACTTGCTTCAGCTTCACAGATGGAGAAATAATGACATCCAGTGGCCTGTTACCTCACCAAACTGTGCCCATGGTYGTTCTGTTCTTTAGCTTACCTCCCCAGATGAAAAACACACTTTTTTTCCAGTGGAAAACACTAGGAGACCTGAGCCTAAGCCACTATTTAATATGGTCCAAATTACATATGGGGCCCAATGGCAAATGGTCCAATTTGCATATAACCCACTCCATTTGTGTACTCCTCCTCACCAGAGCTTGGTTACAAAGGGATACAGATTCTGACCTTCTATTTTGAAGCTCTGAGTAATCATCTGGGAGTTTAGTCAGAATATTGATTGGAACATTTAATCAGAATCTTTATAAGAAATCATACTTACTTCCAAACAGAAGTGAGTAATACATATTTATATATATTTTTAAATATAAATTTTTAAAAATATATATATAATTTATAGTATATATTTATATCTGTAAAAAAAAACATAGGGTCAGAAATCTGTAAATAAGTATGTATACCTGTATACTAGTAAAATTCACACATTTGAGATATTTATCTTATTTAGAAACATGTTTTGTTCCTGTCAAAATAGGCTGAATCACAAATAGGCTCTTATCCATGTGAATGAGGTGGATCTTTTAGGTCAGACCTTAAAATCCATAACTTTTCTCCTTAGCTGGGACTATACTTTTTGTAACTATTCATTAAAAATTAAGGTTTGCCTCATTCAAACAAAACTTTCCTTCTTTGTCTAATATCTCCTTCCCCAGAAATGGCAGGATTTCGATTCTACCCTTCTTATTACTGGTGGTATTGTTATTGTAGCGGCACATGGGAACTTGAGTAATGGACCAGCTCCCAGTGTGCCAGGTGCTGTTCACACACAGAACAAAAGCTGGTTCGTGCTCCAGGACTTTAAGCTTRTTAAGTGCCTTGGGCTGAAAAGCATTGAGTGGATATAAAAATATTACAGCTCATTCACAAATTTTGTTTAAAAAGATAATCAGGTTCTAAAGTGATCTGATTTAATGAATGTGTGTAGTAATATATCAAATTTCACTGTGGTCCCATGTGATTTCATAATGATATGTGCCACACTCAATTCTCATTTATATTAAACTCAGTTTGCATTGCTTTTACAATGAAAAGCTCAAATTAAATGCAAAAATCAGCCCAGGGGATGTATTCTGTTCCTGCCACTAAGGCCAGTGATAGGGTTGAAAGAGAGAGATGGGTACTTGGAGCCATTCTCCTTGGGCCTGGAGAAGTGCTCAAAGAGGCCAAAGAATCCATCTCCTTACGCATAGTCCCTGCAAGTGTTGCCGCCCTCACTCTTCTTTTTGCCACTTTTTCCCCACCTGCTATGACTCTTTCTGGCTCTCCCACTGTGGATATTTTAGTTTCCATGCTGAAATCAGACATCTTTATCTGTCTGAACTGAACTATGAGAAACAGTCCAATTTTAAGAACATCTGAAGCCACCAGGAGAATTTGGGGATTTTTTTTTTCAACAATGCTTTAATAAGTATTATTAAGTGCATGAAGGCATAACCGTCAAAGGACTTTCAGATTTGGTTGTGCTCAGTTGTTAATATATAGAAGATAATAATACATCAGCTCAAGGGTCCATTTATTCTGCAATCCCATTCCCTGCAGAGGCCTGTGTATACATAAAGATAACATGGTGCCTCTTCAGTATAATTAGCTTCTAATAGCCTAGGACTTCTGAATTTTTGAGCCTGAGGCTGTATCCTGGTGGGTTTTGTTATCCCCAACAACTCTTTCTCTGATTAATTTGTCAAATGATTTTGAACATATGTAAAATTTTGGTAACTACAGACTCTATAGAAAAGAGTTTCACTGTTTAACTGTATGCAGAATGAGCAAATATTGGTGTTTTAATTATTTTAGGACCTGCCACCCGATCATTTTTGGGTTCCCTTAGTTGCTGTGTTATGGGAGACAGTCAGTTACTGTCCCCTTCTCACCGCCTCCTTGCCAGCTGGGAGATCTCTCCCACATGTCCCCTCCATATCAAATGTCCACTACAGCAGCTCAGCTCCCTGGCTGACAGTGAAGTCACGGAGACCAAAGCCAAGCATGGAGACATGTCAGCTCYGATACTTGTTAGCACTGCTTCACTTAGAGAGGAACGAGGTACWTAAATCAAACAACATTTGGTAATACAGTTACATCTTTTCAGCTATTTTAGATTGAGAGAAGCCTTCAGATTCTAAAGCTGGTGATTACATTAACATTACATTAAGATAAACACATAAGTGGCATAAAACAAAATACCTAACAACTGTTGGATTATCAATGTTTCAAAGAACAATTACAGAATCAGCAAGGATTTAAGAAGATATTCCTTAGGTTTAAACTCTATTGCTGTTCCACAGCAGTGAAGTAGCCATGAGTGATGCCACGGCTCTCACAAGTAGAATCACAAGGCACAGGAGGAACCTGGCAACATAAGCATCCAAAAYATTATTTGTTTGGGACTTCCCCCCTCCCCCATCCCCAGTATAGAATAGCTTAAGCATTAGGTATTTTTAATTTGTTATAACTTGTGGGAAACTGGCTAAGTTGACAACTGTAAAGAGGCTGGGACTGTATCACAGTCTAATAAAAGCCCTAATAAAAGTTTTAAACTAGTTCACACGTCTGCAGTTTGATGGGGGGTATTACATAATATGTGCCATTTCTTCTGTGCTCCCCATTATCCCACTGGTTCTTGCAGGGGGAAAAAAAATATTACTATGATGTCCCCTAGGTACTTTTATGGCCTTCTCTGAACCACCACCATCTTCAGACAAACCTCGCGAGAATTTATTAGAGGGATATAAGTAATTCTCTGAAGTACCTATAATTCTCACTTCTCAAGATTCTTTGAAAGTATTACCCACCTTCTGATCYACAGATTCCTTCAAAGGGAGATAAAAAAATACATGTCTGGTATTTTTATACTCTGGATAAAAATAATCAAGCTGATCCTCTGGGTCCAACAAGTGTTTTAAAACATTTGTTCCTTCCAGCGCTATGATTTCACCACACAATCCACAGAAGGAGTGCCCACAATTAATTTCCAAGGTTTGAAAATAAATGAATAGAGCTGTTTAAGCCCATGCACATCCAGGAGGGTGTGGAGTTTTTATAGTTCTAAATGTCTTTAGAAGATGAAGTAGATTCAGCTAATAGCATCTTGTTGGTTATTCCTGCTTTTGTTATGTATCAGGGTGCTATGTCCAGTGGGTTGTACAGTGGGATTGCACAACATTTGATTAGGTGATAAGATTCAGACTTTCAGACCTTGCCCAACCAAAGCAGTTTTTCAAAGACGATGATCAATAATACAAAGCTACAGCCTTCCCTTGAAATGTAGACCTACAGCTCCATGATGCAATCTTTATTCACACAACTCACCACGTTGCATGTGATTCCCATGGATCATGCTTCCAGCGAGGCAAAAGAACCTGAAAAGCCACACTGTAAAACCATCTGAATGACCTTCAATTACAGCGCTTGCAATATTTCAAGACACAATTTAAAGATGTGAAAGCTGCCTTTCTTTCTCTATTCTTTCCAATCAAAGGAAGTCATTACAGCAAAATGCTGAGGGGCCAGGAGGGAACAACGTCTGGCAGGAGCTGGTATAAATTCACTTTGAACTCTGATGAAGAACATTTCCACTCTGTTTATTACTAAATCCACTGGCCATAGATGATCCAAGGCTCATAAACTCAGGTATGATGAAACTCCCTAAGGAACTGTTAGAGAGAGAAAGAGAGAGACAGTATGCATTATTGCCCTCTTTCATTATGGTTGTGAGAAAAATAGTGAGTGAATGAAAAAAATCATTCTATGCTCTCAGAAAATTCATGGTACACAGCAGCTATTCTCAGAATGATGAAGGAAAATATAAGTGTGAGATGCTCATTCAAGTATCAACATCACCTCTTTTTTTTTTTTTTTTACAGTTTTTCTCAGCTCCTTGGAAGTACCTCCTTTATATTTTAAAACAGTTTTGACGATTATGACAGAACTTTAGGCAAATTTATTTGGGAAAGGAAAATCTACCTTATATCACAAAGTAACCCCAAAGTGCCAAAATGAGAATGAGGGAGAAGCCCTAACTTTTCTTTTTACCTCAGTTATTTTAATTCATTACCTCACATTATGGATTTGGTGTGTTATCTCTTCATGACACTCCCAGTCATATAAGGTTCAATCCTAAATAAAAATTATTATCTTCAGTAAACATATGTTAATAGGAACTAAAAGATGCAATGAACAGGAGCAAAAGAGAATTTATATGGCTAACAAGGGCTACATGATAATCCAAAACTCTGATCCTGAAACCCACTGCTTAGCTGTCACCTCTCTGTAGAGACATTTAAGCTTCATTAGCACATTAATTTTTGAAACTCCTCAGATGTCAGTCCAAAGAGGCAAACCTGACTTTGTAGACTAGTGGCGATGGCACTCCCTGGAGTAGGAGAGAAACCAAAGTCCCAATTTTTTTTTGAGGCTATTTACAGGCAAAATACATTGCAACAAGATAGGAAGTGTATATTCACACCAGTCCTTTGATTTAGACAGATGTATCCTTATTGTCAATGTGTTAAATGCTCTTCTTTGTTGACTGTGGAATAAAATAGTGTATAACGTGGTTGAACACAGTATTTTATTATTACTGTAATTATGTCATCTATTACTATCGTCTTAGCATTCAGTTAGGATCAGGACATGCTTGGCATGTTTCAAACAAGCTAATGAACAAGTGTCTCATTTAAACAACATATGCCTTCCACATAGTGGTAAGATACAGGAGATGGGGCTGGAACTCAGTCGAGATGCCAGAGAGGGAAAGAGTGACGATAGAAGGAATAGCCAGATATAATAAATACCTATTAAAATCAATAACAGCTTTTCCATCAGCTTAAGCAACTTTTGGACCAAATCCTAAATGTACCATTTGGAGGATTTATAGGTTTCTTTTAATAGACATGAACAAAAGTCTTTTTTATTAAATTATGCATTTGCCACTGTGGCTTATGGAAATGACRTGCCTATCTACTGCTAGTATGACAGACCTCAGTTCTAACAACACTTATGCATTTGTTTAGCTTTGCATGGTGAATAGACTTGTATAAAATTAAGCATGTGTGCAGGACTGAGGCTTTTCTTAATTGTATAATATTTTTATCTGGAGATTTACCAAATTCAGACCTACTTTCCTCTGACATTTGCTTTTGTTTCTAATCCCTGCTCTCTCTTTCTGGCTTCTTGAATCTGCATTTCTTTGCACAGAGAACCACAGGGAGTTGCATCCATGCAGAATGGACAGTAGCCTGACGTACAGGGCATCCTCATAGAGACACAGGCACAAAACGTGGGCCTCTTGCTCCTGAGCTAAGTACTCTTGGGCCTGAGCGTTGTATGGATGATGTCGTACCACCAAAAGAGCAAGCTGAGCCTGCCAAGTACTTTGAAAGAACAGTTATACTCAGGAGGGTTTTTCTGGCCTTGAATCTCAAGTACATAAAGACAGTTAAACTCGGGAGAAAGACTGTATTTCAAAGACAGTATGCTTAGGTTCTCCTATTGGGTAGATTTAGGTTACTGTATACTCATCATGTAGATTTTTTTAATTATCCTTTTCAGGTATCAGACATGTGCAATCCATCAAAGAGACAGCCTAAGTGCAGGGTCATGCGCACAAAATGTAGGCATTAAGCTCCCTCAAAGTTTAGCTTGGTGATACAGTCCAGTTCATTTATCACCGATACTGTAAAGAGACAGTCATTCCCCAGCACCACCTGCATGCTCCTGCTGCGCTGTTCTGCCAAATCCTGAATTCAACTCACTAAGAACTGGTAAGCTAATTTAAAAAAATGTGAATTGTTTTAGGGAGCTGAATTGACTCAGGGAAGAGGCCAGGTAGTTCCTGAGCCTTCACAAGGGCCGGCAGCAGAGGCAGGAGGATGAGTCAAGAGAGCAGCACAGCTTTTTCAGAGGCAGCAAGCCTTCAGGTCAGCTCAGCTGATTCATCCAGCTGTAGCCTAACTTGCAAACGGCTAATGCCTTTATGGGATTTTTCTGCCTGATTTTCTTTAACAGTAACAGTAAAAATTTCATTTGAGTGCCTATCATGAGCAGTAGTTGCATTTTGTTTATTTCTCTGATTTAGATGAGATTTCTTTCCTATAAATAAGTCTCCCTTTTTTTCTCTATTTCTTTTATTTGCAGTGACTACACAGGGAACAGCAGGACAGACATCCTTTCCTGAGAGGAAAGGGCATCCCAGCGTGTTATCTTAACCTGTTGTTGGAGAGATAACAACACTGAAGGCTCAGCAGTAGGGGAGGTAAAGAAAGCCACTTCGTTCCAAAAGGCGCTTCTGACAACGGCAGTTTTAAGAAGGCAGCTGTGAAATAATGCTTTCACTGTTTGCAGTGATCCTATATATCTGGCTGTGAACTCACTGATAACACAGTAACATTTTTCTRGGGTGAAAAGGAGGCTGGATATGTAACTTAACTATAAAGAAATATATCATGTATCATGCAGTCTTATTTAGGCAGCTCAGCAAAGGACTTATGCCCATGTTTAATCACATGCTTATACCATTAGTAATGCTAAGGTGTTTAAGCTACTAGCAGCATGAAGATGGATGGACATGTACTCAAAAATGAAGCATAGACTTAACTGCTTTTAAGAATTCTGGACTTAAAATATTGCTGATGTTACATGGAAATCTTTGGAAACATTCTGCTTTATTCGTAGAAACACTTCTATAAGAAAAAAATTCCTTGCTTTGGATTTTCTCTTTCATGTTCCTGTCTTAAAAGGATTTGCCTGAAAAAAATCATGAGCWTTTTCTATTCTACAAAAATATGTAAATAATACTTTATTTTACAATGTTTGCTTCTCAAATTCTGAGCAATTTGCTCTGAAAAACAAAAGTCAGTGATTTAGCCGAAAAGGTTCCTGGAACTGCTGAGAAGACCCAGTTTTTCTGTCTTCCCCACAGTGCTTGAGTCACCAGATTCTACTGTTGTTTTATTTCAGTTTGTGTTTTTACTGCCAGGAGTATCTGCAAGCTTCATGAAGTAATGCTTCATCCACGTTAAGCTGGAAGATACAGTGAGCAGATGTTTCGGATGCTGAACTAAAAATCAGGTTATTCAGAGATTTAATAAATCTATACTATGCTTTCCTTTGCTTCTGCATGGCTTCTGCATTTAAATTATTCACATCTTTTTTTTTAAGGGCTGCATGTGGAAAGAAAGGGGTCTTGAGGATGAATTTAAGTCAATAGAAGGAAATGACATAACAGAATGGAAAAGGGCAATGTCCCATGCACATAAAAAGAAAAAAAATAGGGAAAYTAGTATGGAGTGTCCTTGTTAACCTCTTCCAAAAACTGAAGACATTGCACTTTTGATGAAGACTAGAATAAAATCACTATTGAAAAACYTTCAAGGTTTGGAAGCATGCAGTCAATTCATTAATTTTTCACATTGTACATCTCCAAAGTCCATCTAGGGCTGAAAGCAGGTGTGCCAAAATACTCTGAGAAAGATTCATTTCACAGTTTTGCTGGACCTAACAGAAGCTGGACATGGAAAGCAAATCATGAGAAATCCATACTGCTTGAGATTTATTGACAATTTTGTAGATCCCAGATGTTTTAATGGTTTATGTAAGCTACAAATATTTGAGAGCTTATCCAGAATCAATTCCAAGATTTTGAAAATTTGTCTATCACTTCTCTTAATGGCCCAATGAACATGAAATGATGAAATAAGTCTGTTTTCCCTTAAACAGTGGAATAGCTGATGAGGCCAATGGGAGAACAACGTGAGGACGGGATACTTGCTCACATCTGCTCTTCAGTAGAGACCCAGGCAAACCACTGCTTGTYGATAGGGACAACCCCCACACAAGGGAAATATGAACCCGGGCATGGGTGGGTTACCGAGTCCTCTGCTTCCGTTGATTCTGTTCTGGAGGTGAGAACCGGCTGTGAAGTCGAGAGCCAAAGTGGCTGCTGGATCTGTACATTGTTTGTCAGAAACTTGGTCGTAGTCTACAACCTTCCTGCTCTCTCATGCTTTGAAAAGACTACATTGCATATAACCAGCAGTCATGAGATTGGTTCTACAAATACAGTAGCTGTTCCCTGGATGATTTTCTCAAATGGGTAGTACAGCAGGAAAAGAAAAAGAAATATGTTGTAAAAGTTATTATCAAAGTTACTTTACCTCTCTTAAAAATGTGGAAATCTTTATTCTTCTGGCATTACTGCGGAACAGTTTAGAGAACAAAATGTATTCAATATTTCGTATGGAGCGACTTCCATCAGACTTTGAAGGAAGTTAATAAATCAACAGAAACCACTTAAAGGCAGCATTTTCATGGGTCCAGTGGAATTCTAAGCAAATAAGAGGTTTGTAAGAATGAAAAGTCACTTATACATACAATCAAACGTTCAAAGGAGTGTAAAAGATGCTTAAGTGTTAATATTTTATGTAGCCTTCGCTCTCAGTAGTAATTGCAAGCCATTAAAAAGAATGTTAAACCATAGCTGTTAGCACTGGCACAGCCCCAAGTAAACACTGAACCCTCACGGAAGGGGGTTAATTGCTACAAGAAGAGGTAATTTATTAAGGAACACTGAAACCCTGTATACACCCAAAGATCAGACTGAACTGCAAAAATCTTGTGCGAATATTACAGCTGATAATCAGATTTTTCCTACACTGCACTTTAGAGTCTCAACCTATTCAGAAAACTGAAAAACCAACAAGGTTTTTCTACAAGGCTCCTATAAACCTTACCTGGTGCCCTTCAGTCWGCCACTTCTCCCCTTTCCCCTCCCCGGAAAGTCTGTTGCTCACTGAAACATAAGCTCACTGGCAGGAAAAGCCAAAGTGACAATCAGATGGGGGCAGGAAGGGGGTCCTTTTGCTTTCTTTTGCTGTGTTTGGCACACTGTGCTAGAGCCTCACTAGTCCTGCACATGTCCAATTACCTTTCTCCTGATTGATAAACTTGCGTTTTTATGAGTCTCATTAAACGGCCATCTTCTACAAAGGTCCAGATCTCCTTAGGCATGACAAGGCAAATGGAAGTGTGGAGCAGCTAGTGCTTCTCACGCAATCATCTCATTAACAACTTTTTTAATGAACTCTTGGAAAAATACAGTTTAGTTCTTTAACTATCACGAGTGGACTGCTACCTTCAAATCTCCACACACGGCTTTAAGGCTGGGACCCACCGTTCTTCCAACAAACCTTAGAAGCATTGCACACACTAGCAGCACGCCATTAAGAATTGCTAATAGGCAAGTCTGCAAATCCAAGTACAATATCCAGTCCCCCAGTTAAAAGAGAGGGTATCAACTTTTACATCTCTCTCTGGCATAATCTTTTTCTTGGTCTGCCATGCAGATGTCTCCTGCATAGTTGGTGTTTGATTAAATTCAGTATGAAAGGTATACAGAATACATGGCAGAGATTTGCCATTTCAAAAAGCCAGATTTTATTATTTGGTTTTTAGAAATTTTGTCTTTATAAGATGTAATTAAAAGCCCATCAAGGTCCCTGGAAATTCTTGTACTGTGCTCAGCAGGATTTGGATCAGGACCATGAGCTGGAATATCTTGAAATCAATTTTTAAAAGCCCAAACAAACCACAACCAGACTCCTGAAAATGCTCCCATTCTATGCTTTGCCTCTCACAGAAAGGTGGCACAAAAGCAGAAAATGAGCAATCTGACAGTGATAAGGTTTTCTATCACAGTAGCTGTGATCCCTAAATAGCCTTCTTGATCTCTAGAGGGAGTAAGAAGAGTTACATCAGTTCAAACTAACCTAAACTATTAATATAAGCTAAAATGGCAATCTAATACACTGAAGTGATTTAAAATTGTATCTGTTTTGACACCATTTATTTTACATTGTTAAATGCCATTATTCTGGGGGGACATTTTTATTTTTCATATAGGAAATTCTGTTTACTCAACCTTTTGTCTCTAAAATTTATTGCACTGATGGCTGTACCTTACACCTTAATGGGATGGATTTAAGGAAGTACTACGTTTCTGCAGGTGTTGATCCCACTCCTGTAACTTAGCTGACATTTACCATGTACTTTTGACAACGAATGATCTACACTGGTAGAGAATTGGTGTAAATGATAGGAAAATCATACCTTAGTGCTTGTGAAAAAATTCTTCAGATTTTCTGAACTTGAAGTCTCATATAATAAGCCAAAACCAAGCCTTAATCTTGAGAAAAACAGGCCTGAAAAACTTTGTGAATTTATACACAGTACTTTTTTCACTTCTAATTGCTGGTTCATAGGATTTAACAAGGAGTAAGTGTGCAAAACCGAAAAATCAGAGTTTTCTCAGCTTAACATTTTTTTCAGATTCAAATACAATTTTGAATAAAAGTTCTAATCTTTTTTAGATTTCTTTTAGTAGTTCAGCCATTCTCTCCAATTTATTTTATAAGCTTTTTTTGTTTATTTATCATTTTTTATTGTTCAAATGTAAGACTTGGAGGCTTTCAAAGCAGTCTCCAAGAATTTGTCGCTCAACTGTTTTAAAAATATTCTTTATTTTCCTTTAAAATGTCATACGACAATATACTACATTATTTCAGCCTTTATTTTTGCATTAGTCATATTTATATGAATACAGTTGCTACCTGCTGAATGAATTGGAAGTAAAACTGAACAGGTTTTTTTGAAAATAACCATTAGGCTGCAATACAGCTATACATAACCTGGCATACATCCATACGCACACTGGCTCAGTAAGTCAGAAAAGTGCTAAGAATTAATATCACAACATATGTTAAAAATCTCATTCTTTCAATGAAATCAAATCTATTCTACATGAATTTGAGGACATTTACAAAAAAATTTAATAGAAATTACTGAAATTTCAAGGTGTCTCTGAATTTTTTCTGAAATACTACGAAGAGGTCTGGAGTTCAGATAATTTATTTTGCCRCACAATGCTTCTGTAATACATGGCAGTGTTAATTTAGATTATTCTGTCCTGATTGATCCCAGTTAGGTAGGTTTGCTACTTGCACATCTCTTATAATGTGCTATTGGCATGTGATTCCCATGATTCACTGTACAGTTTGCTGGGGAAGACAGAAGCGCATTGTGGGAGATACAATTCATCCAAGGAGGACAAATCCCTCAAAGACTAGAGCTCAACTACAAAACCTTTGCTTTTTTGTGGCAAGGCTGCTCCATAGGCAGGTATAGGTTAATTAAAAGGTTTTACAGAACATTTCAGTTCAGCACAACAAATTCTAAAATTCCCCTGAGATGCAAGCCAATCTGAAATGAATCTTTCACTAAATATTAAGACATTTCTGCACAATAATCATTTATTATGGTAGATTCCAATATTATACAGAACTATTCTGAACCTCAAAACTTCCTTAAATGTCAGGAAGTTCTCATGTAAGTTGTGTCAGTGTATCATAAAGCACAAAATACTATATGCCTACCTAAAACAGCCCTAAAATGCTGAACAACTAGCCTAGAAATATCAAGGTACTGTCCTAAACATGCYGTCCTTCAGCAGTCCCATAGCCCACGTCAACAGGGATTACTATAGCCAAACGACTACATTGCCATGACGTGGAAGCTACTGATGCTACAATGCTCTATGGAGAGTTTCCATGTGTCTCATAATAATTTTTTGTAACCCAAATACATCAATGTAGTATAGAGCAAATATATGCACCAAAAGTTAGCATATGTTATTTATACACAGCACTACACAATACCAGATATCTTGCAGATGAGTCCAAAGACAAGACATGCTGTACATACAAAATCTAGGGAATAGAAAACAAGAAACAACTTTACTCATATGAAGATTTTTGACCATGAACTTGAACTTCTGCTATAGGAATTGTTCAGTATGATTTACATCCATCTCTGATGTTTTTGTAAAACAGGGATGAACTTCCTAAGGGCCTCACTTGATGRCTTATTTTTGCCTTGTACATCTGTTGCTAATATGCATACATATATAGGTATATACATATATGCATACATACATATATATTAGCATGGTAGTACAGCCCTTAGTGATACTGAATCATCAGCAGACAATTAGATACTTTTTCTTAAGACAAATATTTTGAGGAAAAAACACATTCAATATACTATTACAGAAAATTTCATAGTCATATTAAAAGTTATTGCTTTAACAACCCACAAAAGTATATTTTCATCAGAACTATTCTTCACTACATTCCTTAGTTTTGTTTATATTTCAGCTCTTTTGTAGGCTGAAGTGAAGCAATATTTTATTTAAGAACATTATATCATTTTATACAATGTTATCAGGAGCAGTATGTACCTTTCAAAGCAGATATAATGCTCCATTTGCATCCACCAGATGAGTTCACTTTTGAAAATAAATCTTCAGATAACCCACAAAACAGGGAAGCAAAACCTGGGAGAAACCAGATGCAGTGAAGTTAGTGGATAAAAGAGGGGCTCTGGAGAAACTCCTTCTAATCTTACTTACATATGCATAGATCATGCAGTTCTGTTGAAACATAAGGATTTATCTTTTTTATATATGCATATTCCACAAACCATATGATTGAAAGTATGGCATTATTTCATACACAGGAAAGAAATAAAAGGATTCCTAAACTGCAAAATCAGATGTTCAAAAGGTAAGAGATGTTCATAACAGGATACCTTGCTCAGCTTTTGTTCTCTTCTCCTCCTCTCCCTCCCCTGCTTACAGCCCCTATATATTTGGGTCTTTACATGATCACATGCTGTCTTGACATGGAACCTTTGTTTCAGTTCATGTTCAAAGTAGTAATGGTGGAAATTGTTAGTGAACAATCCTTTGGGTAGGCTATTTTATATAAATCAAGAATCCTCAACAAATTAATTAAAATCTAATCCTGCTCAAAACTGATCCAAAAAAGGGGGCTTCACTGACTTCTCAAATTCACTTGAAAGTGTTTGCCCAGCTACACAGCAAGATTACAGAGAAAGGCACTTAGTGACAGAAAGGATTTATTTGCACTCATTTGGGATGATGTATGTAATTCTCTCAGGTCTTCACCACTTACAGGTGATACAGTCATTTCAAAATGATGCCAGTAAAACCTGCATTTCAGATCACAACATCATGTGCTTAGAATGTGTATGATGTATGCACTAATTTAAAGAAAAAACAACAACTTAAGAACTCTGTTATACAGAATTTTTTTTTTTTTTTATGAATTTCAGACCCTTTTGTTATGTGTGCTCTTGCTTAAGAGACCAGGTGCTTTAGCTACTGAGTCCAGCTGATTGAGACTCTCAGCAGAAGCTATTAAAACTTCATAAAATGATCTCAAATCACTTTCTTATACATAAAAACATCATGATTTTAAGGCTTTTTCTCCATGGACTCTTCTGAGTTAGGAACAGGTCAGGCTGCAAAACTGGAAAAGAGTGTTTCCCAAGCCTTCTATTTTTAGTCTGACAAGCTGTGAGATAAGTATCTGAAACACATCATTTATCTAAAATGAAATATTGTCCATTTTGGCCACAATACCATGATGAGAAATTCCAGATCAGAAAAAGAAGGAAAATGATGCTGTATAGGATGCTTCAGATTCCTTAATGACATCCTTTCAAAGAAGGATAAAAGCACAATATATTAGGGATAGTTTCAGAAGACACTAATTATTCGGCATTTGTTAATGGAGAAAAGTGAACGTCATTTTTCTCATAACTAATTCTCAAGCAGGGCAATTTCACTGTTATGGATTTGGACTGGAATTTAAGATCTCCATTTTTGTCCTCATCCCTGTATCAGATTTGTTCTTGTTATGTTACAGTAGTAAAGTGTCTTAGAAGCAAATCTTGTCCCTGTTTGGATCAATGGGAATCCCTCAGCTTGCGCAGAATTTCACCTTTAATCATTTTATGCATCTTTAGAATGAGCAGTCTAGGAAAAAGTGTTCAAAAGCATTTGTGACTGCTTTTCTTTATGTAGTAAAGCTCCAAGTTCTGTTGCAGGTCTTATTTTGCAGCACTTGCAGTTTGGGGTCAAAGAAAAGAATTATCAGTCACCAACAAAATAAGAATGGCCCACTGCCTTATGATCTCAGTTATTGAGATAGTTTGCATGCATACTCAAATTAACTTTGTAAAGTTACTGATTTCATTAAGCATATGCAGAAGTAAAAATAAAACTGCTGCAAGGCATCATAATTTTCACCCAGTCACTAAAATCATCTTTGCATGCTGGTTTCCATCTGTTCTGGACAATCTGCTTGCTATGTATCTATGAGCATTTTTGAAGGACATTTCTATATCAATATAGATATAGATATAGATATCAAGATACAGATCTATATATCCATTGCATTCCTTGATAATCATAGCAAGGGTAAGTACACTTTCTCTAACAGAAAGTAAAGACAACACTTTTTCTTATAAAGCTTTAGTCTGGCTAATACTCTAAGGAGTGGAGAGTGGGTGGAAGGCTGAGTTCTACAGCTACCTAGATTAGAGTATAGCTGATGTTCTAAGAAAAAAATATGCATTGGATTTGCATAAAACCACTATTTCTTTAACATACTAAAATGACCTTCTTGTTTGGACAGTCTTGAATACCCATCATAAAGTACTCTGGGAAGAATTCAAGTCTATTTGATTTTAAATAGCAGTTAAATTACAGACTTTGCACTGGACAGTAAAACCTATGTGAGTATCCTTAGGGTGTTATTCACATAACATTCAGCTCAGAGGCAAGACTGAGTAGGCAAGATTTTGCAAGACCAGCAGTCATGAAGGTGCAGTGCTATCTTAGTCAGACCAATATGCATGTGCACTACTGGGTTGCCACAATGCTGTTCACATACCTTTGGTGAGAAGACATATGCTCATCTC
Source organism: Apteryx rowi (assembly GCF_003343035.1). NCBI lineage: Eukaryota > Metazoa > Chordata > Aves > Apterygiformes > Apterygidae > Apteryx > Apteryx rowi. The sequence continues at coordinate 3,016,796 of NW_020451082.1, forward strand.
TCCCTTGCTGGGCACTGAATTTTTAGATGGGAAACACACTGTGATCACTATAGAAACATTTTCTTTTGAATAGTCTTTCTACCTTCCACGAAAAGTTATTGCACATGTTGACGGTCAGGATCAGAATGGGATTGATACCATGGACAATTTCCTGTTTCAAGAACTGAGGCACTGTGCTCTTTATTTTTGGTGACACTTTCTCAACTGAACCAGGAAAAATAAAATATTTGACTCTTTCTTTTTCACCAGATGTGCAGGGAAGACCCAGAATTTCTGGATATAAAGGTATCACATGAACACAGGAACACTGAAACATGCCTGTATATGAATTCAGAATTCCCAGTAGGCTTCAGTAAGAATTACTATTTTTTCAAGGTTAACATTTGTTTTCCATCATAGCCACCTTCTGTTAGCATTCTTCTGAGATGAGACCGTGTATCTAATTGTATTCATCCACAGTTCAGCCTATTATTGACTTTCCTGGCACCACACGCCGTGTTTGTCCTGAATCCAAGATACTCCAGGAACTGTATGACTGTCTATGATCATTTCTTTCCTCTCCAAACCAGAAAAGATCTATCTGGGAAGAGATAATTGAATTCCCTCCTACCTGAAAATCAGTATTAATGTTATCATAATCGCAGAGAAAGCTCATGGGAGAGTGTAGAGCAATATGTCTTCAAGATCAAGCAGGACATCCAGTTCAATTGCCTGTGCAAGTCTCCTTATTAAAATGAATGAAGTGTCTAAATTTACCTTTTCTGAGTGAATATTGGAGCAAAGAAGGGATGGACTACTTTAGTCCTTTCAGATTTATTCATTACTGGGTCTCTTTCCTGTTTTGCTATGGACTTCTATTTCTGACTTTTGACTTCTTGTGTATTTTCTGTTGACTTCTACATTTCTGTCTGAAAATCATTTTCTATCTCATCTTTTCTGTTTTGTCCTTATATTATTATGCCAGACTTTTAATCTGAACTTTAACTATGTACTCTGACTTCTCTTTTGAGACTTTCAGATCCTTAAAAAGCTCTCCCTAATAGTTTCTTACTAGACTTTTCTTTTTCCTTTGCATGAGTGTAGTTTGCAAGCATGTGTTTAGAACAGCATCTTGAAATAATTGCCATCTCTCCTGCAACTTTTGTATTCCTTAGTTTATTATGTTTGTTATGCTGCTTCTCTTGCTCACACACCTTTCTTAAACTCAGTCATTTTATAATCACTTTCATTCAAATAATATTTCACTTCTAAACACTCAATCCATTCTTCCCTGCTGTAAATGTAAAATAGTCACTTCTATAGTAGTTCACATCTACTTCTGAAGGAAAATGTTGCCTTCCATGCATTTGTCTAAAAGGTTTCAGATACCACCACTTCACCTGGACATAGTAGCTTTCAGCAGGGTTATGCTACCTCTCTGATTCTCCTCACATCTGTTTATATGTACAGGAATTCAGCAAACTTACTTCTTATGGTCTCCCAAAAATACAGTTTGGCTTGTCCAATCGACTCCTCCAGTCACAAGTCACCATGAAAAAGATGCACCTCATTTAGAATTCCACTGAACACACTGCGTAAGTCACAGTAAACCGCAGGAAATATCTATAGTAAAAGACGAAAGGACACAGCTGTTTCATAGAAAGTGAGCAGGAGAGTTCAAAGACATCGTGAGTGACCTCTGCAATAGTAGCTCCTGGATAGTCATAGCAAATATACACATCCTTGACATAAAACACAAAAGTCTTCTTTTTTCTCCATACTTTCAAAACAAGCTAATCCCTTCTGTAGATACTGTTTTCCTGAGGTTTGTCTCTGAGCGTTGGTTATGTGATACAACCCTCAGTTCCTCCTATTTATTTCCCTGCTCCTCAAATTTTTTTAAAGGCGATGTCCATATATGCTCTTTCCCTTGTAAGATCACATGGCAATTATCTAATTTGGAAAATTTCTGAAATATTGCAAAGGGATGATTTGAAGAGAAGTATCCACTGGGAAGGCATATACAGAGTTCAAGCAGGAGCAGCATTACTTCCTGGCAAACCTCTGTGACTACAAATAGGATGGACATCTGAAATAGATGAACAGTGATTTGTTTCCTGTGCTACCTTCCCATGAGGATTCTGATTTAAGGACTTCTCATACTTGAAAATTTTGAAAGTTCCCATTCTGGACAATTCACCAAAACTTCATCTGATCAAAGCAGTATGTAGGCCATTTTCATGGAAACACAGAGACTGATGCAAATTAGAGGTCCAACTCCACACATTTTCAGCCGGAAGACCTGCAGATAGTGCTGAGGATGTAGAGCCAAAACTGACACAGCCCTGCTCTAGGTACCATTTTTAAACAAATATTTACTCCTGGTGGACTTTACAAATTGCATTGTTTTACCGTATGATCTATATCCCTTTTTTGAGATCTGCCAGTAGCCAGGAAATGTTAAGTCAACTTTTTTTAGATGACTGTATAGCTTAAGTTTTCCTTAAAGTTTTCGATTGTGTCAATAAGATAGCAGGCAAATGACTTGTCTGAGAGGTAAATCTGAAGGCTCAGAGAACATCTAGCTGCCTGAAGAGGAGGGGAGCCCCATTTTCCCTCTCACAGGACAGGGCCTTCAAACTGTACAGCGCTTGGGCTGAACTTGAGGTGCTGATCCCGGATGTTTGTACAAGTGTGTCAGATGACAAGTCACTGTGTTTGCATACTTCTGCAATTAAAAGCACTTCCAGAATTTTGCAGTTCCCCTCTTGTCTAGGACTGAGGGATCCWGTGCCCATAAATTGCAAATAGCCTTACATTTCATTTTAACTTATCTGTGCACCTTCATATATTAAAAATGGAATATTTTTCTTCCCCAAAGAGTTTCCAGGATAATTCATCAGTTTTTGCTTGGTGTTCAGATTTTGCAGTAATATGCACTACATAAATATGTAGACAGCTTAGTTTCATTACACAGATATCACCACCTATGTGTTATTAAAAAGCAGATTGAGGTAGAGTCCATATTCTTTGAAATATACTGTAGCTTTATCTGTCAGTTCCTGCAGAAAGGTAATTTACCTTCTATTGATCATTTCCTAATGACTTAGCAAAAATATTGAAAAAGTGGTAAAGCATATTAGAAGCATTTACCAAAATTTGACTCTCGTTTGCAAAATCAATGGAAACATGCCATGCTTTAAAAGGTAAGCAAAAAAAGAAGAAGAAAAAGAAAAGAAAAAAAAAAAGTTTCTAAAAATAAATCAGTAAAAGAGAAAAGTTCCTGTAATTTTAGGTTTAAAATATGAGCCTGAGTAATCAAGGAAAGTATTTTTACTGCCCTGTCAATATTTTTCCTGGAAGCTCTGGTAAATAGACTTTCTTTAGATCTGTAGTGTGCGTGCCTAATGGTCTTAGGTGTCTCTTACCACAGAAAACTTTATCCTTAAGAAATACAGTAAACAGGAACTCTGTGGTTACGTAGTTCCTGAAAGAAAAAAAAAAGAAACGTGTTCACTGCCATGACACACAGACAATTTATACTGATTTAAGAAGAAGCTGTTCTCTTCTATTTTGAATCTTTCATGCCAACCTTTGTTTCCATTGCATTAAAAAATCTATTTTTAAAACCTATCGGTGAACTGGATCATATTTTCTCAGTCATTTAAATTAACATCTCTATAACCCCAGGAGCCCTGCAGAAGTGCTGGAAAGCAAAAGGGAGCTTATTCTGCCTTTCTAATGCTCTATTTACTTACTTTGCTGGAGAAAAAGATCGGCCATCTCTTCTGAATCAGCAGCTAGTGAAAGCTGTGATCCATTCAAGACTGAACTAAGCTAGAAAAATTATCTCAAGATCACTTAGACACATAATTCTCACAGGTTCAGTGTCACACCAGTCACTTATTTTTTAATATGTTCATTGTTTCAAAAGCTGCCACTTGTGCAAATGAAATAACGCAACATATTGTACAGATGTCCCCATCAGCAGTGGCTCCTCTCTGTAATCTGGTTCACTGAATAACACTGATCCTACACTGACAGTAAAGTTCATCTTTCGATTTGCTAGGCCTCCCAGATGGATTCACAGTTCAATCGTCTAACATAGAAGAGGGTTTGCATTACAGACGATGTGTTATCAGGGGAATAGACCTCAGTATTCAATGCTACTGCATTGCCATGCAGACTGGGTGCTCTATCATCATGCCTGATCAGTACAAGTTCGGTCTTTCTTGACCAGAGCACTGTGATCAAGATTAATAGTTAGGAAGAGTCTCTTTTCTCTCAACTCATGTTGAAAGCAACTGTAAAGCCAAGGGCAACCATAAAAGATGCAACCTACAGTATTGCACAGAAATGCAGATACATTATGGTAGCATTATCTGAAACCCAAGCAAGACAGATTCTAAATAATTTCTTTTCTTAAATGATAAGTTCCCCCTTGTCAAACCTGCCTGTCCAAAAAAAAAAATTTTTTTTTGACTCAGTTTACCTGCTGATCAGTAATTTTGCTACTCCTCATGTCTGTACAAGATCAGTGCTAGCAAACAGGAAGCATGCTGGACATGTGGTGTGCCTGGCCTCAGCCATTCCAGGTCACAGTCCAGTGATGAAGCTGAAGTTAGGACATATAACCCATTTTCTGTTATCCAGCTATAGAGGCTCCTCTGTTCCGGGGATGGATATGGTAGACTGCTGGGAGTGGTAAGACACTAAGGCCTGCATGGATGGCATCAGCCTGCCAGGCTACTCATCTCACCCCTCTGCCAGAGTTTGCTGCTCCACAGGAAAGAGGAGGTGCATATTTAGATGAGCCTAAACATGTTGCTGGCTGCACGGTTACAGTAGCATCGACAGTGGCAGATGCTGGGGCATGCAGTTTGGGTTTCTGTTATTGAAGCCTTTTTGATAAGAGGACAACAGTTTTCAACCTGAGAAGCTGCAAAAAAGTCTTACGCTTTGTGTCAAAAGCACTGCCAGACTCTGGACTCACTGCTGCAGCCTTGTGCCAAGGTTACTATTGGCAATGCAAAGCAAGAAATGGTTCAGAGACCCAGCTGAGTCAAGCCAACTCTTTATTACTACTGTGAAAGTAGAGTAACAACAGAATGAAGTTTTAAGAGTCCTGTCTTTTGGTCTGTTCTTTTATGCTAATGATCTTTATACTCTTATCTTTCCGAATGTCCCTATATTTTTTTAGTTAATCTTCCACCTTGACGAAAGTAGGCCATTTTTATCACTGTAATTTCTCTCTGTATCTCTCATTCAGGCAATTCAGGTATTCCACACAGCAGCAGCTGAAGATGCTGAAGGATGTCTGTTGGTCTTTTGGACGAATGTCCTTTGTTTTGTATCCTCTTTCTAGCTGATTTCTCTTTTCCTGAGGAGCAGAGCTCACACTGTTCTCAAACTGTTGTTTGGACACTGCAAGAAACAGGTAGTCTTTACAGCCTGTGATCTGGGCCGTTGTGCCTCTGAAAAGCACTGGGTTTTGGCACAGGAATTATTTTTACAAGATTTTTTTCACAAAAAAAATTGCCAGGTTGCCAAAACTGCAGTCAAAATAAGGGGAAGGAACATGTTTGATGAATTTCCCAAAAGGAAAAAAGGCTGGGGGGAAAAATCTTGTCAAAAAGTTTGCAAAATGTCCTATCATCATTTTCAAAATCAAAAGTTTTATTTTACTTTGAAACAACCTTATTCAGATACCAAGACCAAACACTGGAAAAAATAAAAAAGAAACAAAACAAATAAAAATTTCAAATATTTAGCCAGATTTTTTTTGAATGGCAGATACAAAATCTGAAAAAATCTTTTGAGACCGAAAGAAAAGCACCACCTACCACTTCTAATCAGGTGTGATAACTAGATCACTGAAGTAAACCACATGATTGCTTTCAGTGTCCTAAAGCAAATGATATTCTGCTTATAAAAGTTTTTTCTACCTAAAAGGATGGGTTTGCTCCTCCTGGAATCAGTTTAATAGCCTGTGTTAATGAAAAACAGGCAGAATTTTTTTTGAGTTTGTTAAGATTTTGTGGAGTCTTTTACCAGTGTGTATTTTTGTTCCGAGCTTCCCAGGGTGGCTGTAGAATGTGAGTTCAGATCCCTTCAAAGAGATGAAGGAACTCAACTCACATCTGAAGCACCTTCAGGAGACAGCCTCATCAATGGGCCTCTTGTTTTCAGTGTAATTGTCTCTAAATGATTAATACTTCCCTTTCAATTTAAAAGTAATTAATTCTAATTCTAGGCTGAAAAGAACCCTGAGTCTGTGAACATCCTCAATTTTGTCATATATAAGTTTTTACAACAATTATAAATAAAGAATAAACCCAGGTTGTCATAAATTATTTATGTCACAATTAATGTTTTCTATTCATTATGAAAGTATCCATCATATTAATAACAGATATATACTGAACTTCACGGAGAAATAAAGCACAATGGTTTAAGTCTAGAATACTGTGTTTGAGGTCAGCAATTTTTTTCTTTTAATGGATTAGGAGTTATAATTGTGGCAAGAGAAACATCTCAGCATCCAAAAATGTTGGCACTATTTTGGAGACACCCTTTTGGGAGCCGCAGAAGGTCAGGTCAGATCTCTCCAGGAGGAGGAGCAAACTGCACCTTGTCCCTAAAATTTTCAGGGAATCCTTTAAACTCCAACCAAAATGTCAGTAGGGATGTCAGAGTGTCTCTTTCAAGTTTTCCTTTAAAGGAAAGGACTCATCTCTTCACAGGTTCTTAAAAGAAGAGTTTATCTAAGCCAAGGTGAGATGGAGGGCTTAGCAGACAGAAATAATTCTCTGAAGTTCAAAATAAGACCCTGATGCCCAGATGCTGAACCAGTTCTGGTCTTTGTCTTTCTCCACAGTCTAGCTCGAATAGGAGTCCTCCAGCCAATGTGGTGCCTCTGGTAAATCCAATCTGCTGTGCTGAGGACTCTCGTTTGCATTACAGATGGGTCCCAGAGTCCCATCGCTGGGTACTGTGAATTGCATACAGCAACCCTGGTGCTGAAATGTTCAGCATTGCTGTGCCTTTGCAAATCTAATTCCTACCTCTTCATGAATCTTGTGCTGAGAGCTCACACGGCCCACTCAGTGATATTCATGCATTTACAGCAGATAACAGCAGTGCTCTGATCCACCCACCAGTACTACATCAGCTTGTACGAACCAAGCTGTACAATAAACAAAACRTTAACCATATCAGAAAAGTTTTTCTTTGCTCAGCTTTCAGCTTTGTACTGTTTATTTTTGTTCAACAACAAAAACAGATGTTTTCTAGTATTTTTGCTTCTCCAGATGTATCTTTTAAAATGTTGTCAGCTGTTCAAAGACACTGCTGATTTTTGGAGAGTGGAAAGACCTGTGGGAAGTTAGCTATCTGGCACTGGAAATTGAATTTTCTAGGTGCACAGTCCATTTTTTTCTAATGGACATGCCATGATTAAGGATTCACTTAGGACTTCCTCAAAGGCTCCCATTGTGGCTTCGGCCTGCAGTACAAACTGCATACATCCTAGCAAATTAGACTTTGGCGTGAACAGAATATGTATTAGTGTACAAATCACAGCTGCCAAGACATACGAATTCTCTGTGTGTTCACTTGGATTTCTGCTCTCTCTGTTGTTGGGGAGGAAATGTTGTGATCACATGGAGAATTAGCATGAGAGGCCACTGTGAAAAAAAGGTAAAATGGAACCATATATTCAGACTGGAAAGATAAACAAAATTCACCATCAGATTTTTACCAATTCTAAACTGAAATAGTATTACTTCAAAGTATAAGTAATGCTACATCTTTCATATGAAGAAGCAAGCAAAGTTTTCTTCTGGTTTGTTTGTGCTCAGTAAAAGAGGAGGCAAAAGGGTGTGACTGAATTCTGCATTTAGAGTCAGAGAGTAATTTCCTCAAGTGTGAATTTTTTGTTATGATTCCATGTTTGGCTCAACACCTATATTCCATTAGTGTGTTGGATTGCATATGCACAGGTGAAAGTAAAGGATGTTTATCATAATTTACAGCTGATGTGAATCTGTCAAATCTGAAATATATGTATTTGGCATTTAGATTGACGATGTGGGAGAAACTCTTATTAGCCAGAAGATGATATTCCTGATAATTTGAAAAAACAAAGGCTCTAGTTACTTCCATATTCTTGCCTGAGGATCTGAAATCAATAGTGTTTCTTTAAAATTCAATTTACATTTATGTGTATGCAGACTCTTCCATCAAAACTTACCAGTTTCACATGTCTTATAAGGCATTCTCCTAGGGGAGAAACCTGAGGACTGCTTAACTTAAAATTTAGATCAATTATTTAATTCATAACTGTACTCTACTGAACATACAAAACCTTCCTAATAAAGAAAATAAAGAACAAAATAAAATAAAATAATCTCTCTTCTGCAGTGTGGATTCTCATTACATTTTCTTCATCGGCATCCTCTGTAAAACTGGTGGGAATGAGTATAACTTCACGGTTTCAGATTAATACTTTCTTGGGTTCTATATTAACTATATCAAGAAAAACACTGATTTCACTATTGAAAGCAGTTCATTACTTCTGACCTTGAGGAAAGATAGCTACATCTTGCCTGTTCAGTGCCTTGACAGCCCCCCTAGCAGACTTTCTATTTCAGGAGTCAGGAAGACCCAGCAGCTGTAGCCCTAAAGACTGCAAAATTCCCTGACTCCAAAACAGTTCACCAGGTAGATTGACCTAAACTTAGGACTCTGTTCATTCTATAGAAATGTGGAAATGTTTGGGTCTTGTTCTGAACTGGAATAAAATAAAGCATTTGAAATGTCAAAGAAATACAGAATGGAAAATAGAGAATTGTGAATTTAGAGATTGACTTTTTTTTTAACTCTTTCTCATCTTACAGTAAAAGGGACCTATTGATGACCTTACCCATTGATGACCTCGTCTGAAAAGTAGCAACTGTAAAAGTAAACAAGGAAAATTTTTTGTTATATGGTGAATGTTTCCTCTTATAAAACTCAACACTGCAAATAGTCATGGTGGCTGAAAGTTCCTAGGATTATGAAAGGCTATTTACTTGGAAAATATGATCGCTCAGAGTTGTTAGTAGGGAAACTGTTAAGAAACTGTTGGAAGAGAAGCTTACTTCCAGACATAAGCCAATTTTGAAGTGATGGAAGAAGCATTTGTCTTAATTAGATCCACCTAGAGCTGCCTTTGTATGCTTCATCGCATGCTCCTAATTAGACAAGTGGTATTGGCCACTGTCAAACGGTCCTATTATTCTGCAAGCATTGTTGGTTTGACTCAGGTTTCATAACTGTATGCTAAGAATTAAGGATTTATAAAGGGACACGGTTACACTGATCTTGATCTATATCCCTAGTTGCATTGAACAAAGAACATACTTACAGAAGAATATATGTATGTCATCACACATTGTCAAAGACATAAAATCCTAAGACTGGAAGGGTCTTCACAACCCTGCAAAAAAGACAGTGTCAGCTATGCATATCATTCCTGAGAAATGTTTGCCTAGCCTATTTTTAAAGGTTTCCAGCAATTTATTTCACATCTTCTCTATCCTCTTATTGAAGAGCTTTTTCCTAACATCTAGCTTACGTCTTTCTTGCTGCTTTAAGTAGATTATTTCTCCTTAGACCCATCTTCGATATGTAAAACGTTCAATTCTCACCTTCCTTACTCTATTCTGTATTTGAAAATTCCTATTATGCTCTTCCTCCCCTCTACCTACCCTGCTAAAATAAACATTCTGTTCAATCTCTTCTACACTATGCCAGAGAAAGTATTTCAAATGACATTTCTCAGTAACCAATTTGTATGACTTATTCTCACAACGTTTGTCTTGTTAGCATGTATGTGTATATTCATCATAAAAAATTAGCAAGATAAATGACTAATCTGTAAATAAGGTTTGGTCCAAAGCTGCCTGAAATCAACACAAAGAATACCTTTACCTTCTCTGGCTTTTGAAGCAAGCCCACACCAAGGAAATATTTTAATTTTCTAATACAAACAGCAAGGAAAACCACTCCACCAGCTGTTTCCTCTGCTCTCTTGCCCACCATCTCAGTTCCAAATATGTTCTCAAGCTGATCGTGTTGTTACTATAGAGATTGCACTATGTTTATTTTTGTCATTTTAAGTGGTATGTTATCTAAAGATTTTAATTTAGTGGAGAAGCTGAGTGCTTTTAAAACACTTTTTCAATAAATGATCRTCTTATCAACATTGGCCCATAATAATGACATTTACTACATTTTACTACAATAAAACTTTCACAGAGCGGGAAGAAAAGTTTGATGGATGCTAAGCTAAGTAAAGGTTGTAACATTTCTGTATGTTTCAGGATAGACCACAAACAAAGCAATATATCCTGGTATTCGTTTCCTGATGAACAGAAACTGGGAAAGCAAATTTCAAAATGTGCTGATCGCCATATGAATCAAAAATCACCACCAAAAGCACAGCATAATTAAAATTTAATTTTGCCCATGTTATTTCTCCACTTAAAGCCCTTTTTGCAATAGTAGTGGCATTTACATTAAGCCAAGTTCATATCCAGGAGCAGGTTCCATCTGGGTCACAAGACAGGAGCAGGCATTGGAGAGGGCCTTCGTTTAGAAGATAGGTATTGGCAAGCTGTTACACTGATCTAAAATTTCCCAGCCATTTTACTTGCTTACCCAAATAATCAGATACCAGATAGGGGTCCAACTTGTTGGTTCTAAGCATTATTATATTCTGTGCAGACAGCAAATAAGGAACATATAAAGAGCATGTGCTAGACTACTGTGTATTGTGGTGACCTATCCAGGGATCAGTCTTACAAATGTAAGTGACAGTAAGAACAAGAGGAAGCCCTCTGGCCATTCTTGTCTAGCGAATTGTTTCTCTTAAAACATTTTCTTACTGCTTCTGTTTGGAGCTCAAAAGTCAGTTTCAAACTAAAAAATATTAAAAACCTCAAAACCGTCCAAACAATAACTGCACAACCACAAAAATTACCAACTTAATCTATTTGGGAAGACCAGTTTCCCCTAAAACTCTAGAAAGAAGACAGAGAGCATCTACTATTAAACAACTGATATTTTGCTGAATTTCTTCCTGTTTCAAGTTTGCTTTAAAACTTGAGAAATGGCCATTTATTCAAGTGACAAGCAAATTGTGAGAGATTCAGACTTTATGTTTTCTTCTACTAAATACCTAAAGATTTAGACAGTTATTCAAACCTTATCCAAATAACTTGAACCTCTTCAATCAACACCACTAGCTGGAAACCTCACAAAAATAAGGAGGCTGTCTTGTGAGATGTGCAGTACTTCCTGTTTCTGGTTAATATTTTGGCCTTTCACTGTTCCTGTCTCAGTATTTTGGCTTTTATCAGTTCCTGTCCAGGTATTTTGACTTCCCTTGATTTCTGTCCCAGCTGGAAAACAAAAGTGCAGATGCATGTTAAAATGAGAAATAATGAAAAATATAGAAAAACTGAATATTTCATAATCTAAAAGTTTGATTCAAGTTCAGATTTTACAATGAACAGCAATTTGGTGAGACCTTTTTTTTCAAAACTGATATGGTTCTCCCTACCAGAAAGACTCTCAGAACAGTATTATCTTGTTAATTTGTGACAGTCATCCCACATGACTTAGCACTGTACATTTTGTGATGATTAAACCTCCAGAAAGATGACACTGAAATGAGCTACATTTTTCTAAGAAAGTAATTGATCCATGCCTTCAAGGGGAAAAAAAAGGAACAGAAAAAAAATGGGTCAAGAGAGTTCCTACATGAATTTTTTAGGATAATTAGTGGGTGAGAGTTTCCTTGCAACAAGTGGGTATTTTCCAGCTGGCCAAGGGCAGCAGTGATTTCAGATCCAGCRTGTCTGATGAGTTTCTAATGAAATCCAAACAATGTCTGTCCTGGCTCTTTGCAAATAGAAAAGTCTGTGCTAAACCCTGGAAGGCTATAAGGCATGAACTCTTCTGTGTCGGCTTGGAGATTTGCAACAGTTTGCAAGGAAGGAACTCAGTGGYCCAACGCAATGGCTGTCAGAACTGCTTGTTCTCCTCAGCACTCTTGGACACCTCTTCTCCAAAAGCTCAAAGTGAAAAGCTCAAATCCAGCTCAAAGTGAAGCCTGGCTCATAGGCTCTGACATCAGAGATTCAAAAAGTGGTTGCAGTCGATGAACTCCAGCCTTTCTGGAATGGCCCTTCAGAGTGCCAAAGCATTGATTGCCGTAGATCCTGGGAGCTCCCCTCAGAGAAGGGTGACCAAATAATTAAGCAAGGTGATGACAGATTTAAAAATAAATCATGTAACAGTGAAAATGCAGCAAGAGCCTGTGGACTCAGTTATTTGTAATATTTATAATATCATTTCCAAAAATTTAAAGACCAGCTGCAAAGCTTTAGGAATGGACAAGTAAACCAATAAAATGAGCATAAGTACTAATGTGAAGGACTGAGGAGGCCACCCAGGTTCATTCTCTCAGTAGTTACCAAAGGAAATGTGGGATGCATGAGCAGATGTGTCTTCCCAGAAGTATATGCTGTCTCAAACAGGAATTTCAGGCACCCTTCACTTCTACCCGCTGTCCCAGCTGTATGACTTGGAAGCTCTGGGCAGAGCATAAAGTAAGAGGGAAATAGCGGCTGTGCTTCTGAAGCTGGCAGAAACTGCTGCCTCACAGGAGCAGGGGGGCAAAGCAAGACGCAGACAAGCAAGATCAGCCCCTGCAGGCACCTGCCTTCCAGGATGGCAGCAACTCCCAATTCCTCCTACATCACTGTAAGGTGGGAAAGCACCTCCTTTCATGGACACACAGCCCTTAGTGCCTGGCAAGGCAGCAGCTCACAACACCCCAGGGTTTTTGAGTCCCCGGACCTTCACAAGAGACCTTTGTGCAGTACTGCACATGGGCTCTTGGAGCTGTTGCACCCTGTGCATTATCGTGCATGAAGGCACTGGATCTTTGCTGTGAGTCAGTCTTCAGTGGCTAACAGCTTGTGATTCTCTGGAAATTTCACCTGTCTCGAGGTACCTGTATCCCAGCCCAAGGTATGGCTGTGTTCCTTGAGAAAAAACACCGGAAAGTCAAAAACCTGAGATTTTCCTAACATTCTTTTTTAGCAAGGGATGAAAGACAGCAAAATAGTCAAAAAACAAGTGTTTTGCTCTAACTATACCATAAACAGTTACTTACCTGTGACTTATCATTTAATATCATAACTAATAATATTAATATAATATACTGAAAGGCAGTCAAATACTATGGTCAGATACTGGTTTGGCCACCAGTGAAGCAATAGCTCTGTCATGGATGCCAGCAGGCCAGGACACCCTTAGTGAAAAGCCTGATGGTGTAAAACTCAAGCCAGAGAGAATGCATACCAATATTTAGTTATTATGATCCCATTACTGGAGAACTGAGGTCTTGGCACTGGAAAACAATTTTCTTGGATGAAAGAAACCTCTCTTGGGATTTAATCTGTACTGTGCAATTATGTGTGCATTCACATGCTACTGTGTCAATGAATAAAAAGAACGGACTGTTCAGTGAGACTTGTCCGGATCCTTTGTTATTATGATGATCATCTCCTAAGGTGAGAGGTATCTGATGCCTTTCTCCATCCCTCTGCTTTAAAGGCTTTCATGTATATGAACCACCCCTTAAAAAAAAGAAAAAAAGATTATCATTCAAGTGAAAATCTGAGTAAGCAAATGCATTTGGCTCTAACRTACATGGAAAGCTTATTCTGGAGCCAGAGGAGGTTACTCTGACCATAATTTTACACAGACAGTTACAAGCAGTTATCTTGGTGGGTTCATACCACTTTAATGTGAAGTACTTTAGTGTTTTACTTTTTACTATTTTTCAATAAATAAAGCAGAATGAACTTCAGTGATTCATGCTGCCAACTACTTTCTTAACCACTGCTCTTTACTGAGAATAATTTATAATGATCAAAGATAAACTAAAGTATTAGCTTGAAGAAATATGACTTTAGGTTTAAAAGTTCATTTTATGAGGTAGATAATCTTCAAAATTTTTTTCAGGCCTCATAAATTTGATTGCTTTTTCCTTAGTTCTTTAATTGTTAAAAAGGCATAAAGTTCAGAAATACTGTTTCATTTGCATTCGCGGGAGTTTCTAATCATTGCTCCGTCTAGCTGCAAGATCACAAGTCAGCCTTCATAGACACTGAATATACATTGCTGACCAATGCATTTGTGTTGGAAAAGACCTATTTAACACCCCTCTGTCAAGAGACAATCTGAGCATGTGATAAATTTTCCTCCCATTCCATGAAGGGCACAATGTCTGATCTGTTTGATGCTGGTTGCCAAATATTAGGACAATGAGAAAGATAAGATCGGTTAATGTTTTTTCAAAGAAAAGGCATATATAAAACCTGTGCCAGACATAAAACAAAGAGAGTTCTAAAGTGACAGCAGGCAGTTCCTAACCAGGCAAAGGGCAAAAGCCAGCCCTCATATTCTCACATGCAATTCCCTGTCAACTTYCCTCAAAGGGTATTGTGAGGGCTGAGATAAGTCCATATACGTATACTTGCATGTGCTCCCAGTTGACTTCTACAGAGTTATTCTATCAGTATATGGAAAAGCAAAATATACCTTTATACACATATTTGGAGAAGCTTTCATCTTCATCTTTCACTTTGGTGATCATTTAGCCAACTTCATGTACATGGTATATCTCTTTAAAAAGAAAAAAACATTTTATATATATATATATAAAATAATTTTGAATTGCTCTGTATTTACATATTTTAATGGATCATTCATAAATTTTAGTTTTATTTAAAGACATCTTCTTATCCTCCTCTTGTGACTTCATATGTTTTTGATGCCCTCCTAAATGATGCATTAGTATAAGGAGGGCCTGCGGACTTCAACATTTTTTCTGGTTAAGAAGATAATGCAGCAAAAAATAAAAAGCTCAGATCTTTCAGATTTTCAGCCCTGTTTGTATTGTATTTTATCCCTGAAATGCAGCGTAAAACTCATATATTTCAATAGAATTAAAATTCAGGAGTCAAGAAACATTGCAGGACAGTACCTGTCACTTATAAGCCTTCTAGACATTCTAAAATAGAAACTATATAAATAAGATACCTATCTTTACACTGCTTAGCACCAGGAGAATCTAAACCATATTAGGAAATTATGCTTCATCATCCTCATTTCTAAGCATATCATCATCATTTTGACATGATATAACAAGAAGTTACCTCATATTAGCTGAGTCATGGCAGCTTATTTTTTCTTTTATTCTTCCTAGTCAGATTACCTTRCATTTCTCATAAAATTAGTATGTCACTCACCAGTTTGCAAGTGGAAAGACCATTTAGAGAATCATATCTATATAGGGCTGTAAGAAATGTGAATGGAACATTTAGTCCAATCTTTGCACAAAGACAGAAAACATCAGGTCTTTAGCAAAACTGAAAATATTTAATAAACGTGGACTCTGGTGTTATTATAACGACTATTACTATAACACTAAAAGCTCCTGTCCAGATCCAAGGTCTTGGGTGTTTATGAAAGTCCCTTCCCCTAAAACTTTAGGAGCTCAAAACTAAGGTGGAATGAATAAGGGCAAGGACAAACAAACTACTATTTCACTCTTTATACATTAGAAAAAGTAAAATATGAAAAAATATCAGTGGAAGGTGAATTCAGCCCCATTGCAGTCTCTGAATACTGGGAGCTGAAAAGCTGTTTACACAGAAGGTGTATAGTTCAAAATTTTCAGCAGATCAGATTTGCTGATTCTTATGAAACCCTCTGATATGCGTGAGGTGATAGAATGGGTGTATTATGGCTGTAGGCATAGGGAGAGGCATGATGCTGGGATTACTTTGGGGGAAGAGCTTGACTTCTGTGTATTGGGCATAAACTTCTAAATGCTCCAAGGAAGTGCATTTCTTCTGCTGTCACTGTGATGTGATACTTTCATCCTCTCACTTTTATTGCACTGTTTCCTTGAATTCTCTCTAACAATTGGCAGTTTTGTGTTCAGTATAATAGCACAACAGCAGTGAGTTCATCAGCAGCTGAGTAGCTATGGAGTAGTGTCTACACCATGCATGTTCAGAAAGCATCATAGCATCAACTGGGGCTGTCTACTTCTAAAAATGTTGCTTAAGATTGAAGCCAGGACTTACACTCAAGGATGTGAGGAAAGTGTTATTGCACTCTGAAAAGGAATATGATCCAGAAGATGACTCTGTCTCTCTCCAAACACTGGAAGAGCAACCACTCCTGAATCCTAATCTTTGTAACTGCCTACAAAACAGAAAAATCAGGCAATTCTCTGTTTGCCATAAAATAGTTCTGAACCAGCCCCACGTGATGTCACTTAGCATTGATTACTTTATATTCAAGAATCTACTTCATTCGGTCCATAAACTGAAGTTTCCTGTTTTGTTGTTATTTTCAGCTTCTTTTTAGGCATCTGTTGGAGGTGTTGAAGCGTTCAAACAGCATGCAAAGCAAGAGTAATATCTTCATATTCCTCAGGATTTAATAGGAGTGTGTGTGCGTGTTCATGTGCACAGTGAGAGCATGGAGGACTGGGGAAAAGGACAGGAGGGTGGAGGAGATAGAAAGGGAGTGAGATTATGAGRTTAGTTGGATCAACAGTTAGTGACAAGCACTCTTGTGACACCTGTGACAACCAAGATTGATCAGGTATTTCAGAGCTCAAAAATGCAAGGCATTTGGCAACCTCTGATCTCGTAATTCAGCTGATGCTTTTCCAGGAGCTTTTCAAACTGATGACCTTTCTGAGCCTAATTAGATGGTAAGAATCGAAAAGAGGACACTGAAGAATTTTAATAAAGGGAATTGGATTGTTTCTTCATCTTCACAACCTGGGATTTATGAGAGAATTGCACTGGCTTTGTAGCAATGTAAAATAAATAGACATTAGATGATGACAGGGAAAACAGAATTGCTGCCAAAGCTAAAAAGAGCTTGGCAAAAGAAGAAAGAACTACTACATAGTCAGTCATTCTTTACTGCACAAACCTTTTCATAAAGCACAGAAAAAAGATATATAGAAATAATGGACGCTCGCTAAAAGATGAAAAGGACTTTCTGTAGCTTACATTTTTCACCAGCAAGGGCTAAGACTTGTCTCAGTTGTTACAAAATCTTACTGTTCTCTTTAGCCATTCAGAAAACTGATTACAGCTCTTATAGAGCATTTGCAGCCTGAACTTTTAACATTAGAAATAAATAACTGAAACAAGAGGTCAGGAAAAGAACAAAGTTGTTACGAGTATAAATACATTAAAGAGTTATCAGTCAACCTCCATTCTCATATATTTCCTTTTTAACTGTGCCTTTCTGAACTAGACAGAGTGATTTTTCATACAGTGAACTTCTAGTGAAATTGTATTTCCATGCTTGATATAAAAAATATACATATATAAAATATAAAAATTAAAATAATATAAAAATATATATTTATATATGGAAAGCTTCAATATTTGAACATTCAAAGAAATTGGAGATGGAAGAAGCCCTCTTCTTCATGGACTAAGATGTTTCCAATCCATGTTTATTTTTTCATCCCCAGGATATAATCTAGGAACCACCCTGTACACTTACTAGCTAAGACAGAATCAGTAGGCACCCCTTCATCCATCTTGATACTTACTTCTGCTGGCTTTAATCGTAAGACAGGATGTGCAGTGGTAATGAGTTTCATCAGAAAGACAGTTGGAAATATAGCTTCCCCTTCTTATTTGCACAGGGACCAACAGTACCTGTGAGGTTGTCACAAACCAGGTGTTATGACACATAGGATCATAACAAATGTTTTTATGCCCCACGCTTCTAGCACTTTCACTGTGACTTGTTCAGGCACACTGGAATAGGTCACAGAGAGTTGCAAGGTACCCATTTTTGCATCAGACCAGGATCATTTTAATTAAGTGGTTTTATCACTTTGAATCTGTCCCAGTCTTTAGTCAATTCCAACCAAAATTTAAAAAGTTGTAGAAGACTCAAAGATAGCAAAATACCCAGAAGTTTCATGGAAACTGCCAATTTCAAAAGGAGAGATGCAAGTCAGGTCTACTCCTTATCCATTGAGAAAGGGGCAGGCATAACTCCGCTGTTGGACTTTCTGCTCACAGAAAGCCCTGTGGCTGATCACTGTGTATATATTTCAGGACTCACTACAGTGCGGTTGTCTTATGTCCAAAGACATATCAAAGGAATTCAGAGCAGCGCTGGCGTTATTCAGAAAGGAGTCTGTAGGAAGACTGCTTCATAAGGTCTCCTGCTCAGGAAACAAAATACTTTACTCATAAGGAAGCTGAATAAGAATAGGCCTCATGAAAGGTGGTAAGTATAAGAAGCCTTTGGTTGGGATAAGGGCAGAGGAGAACAGGATAGAATAAAAGACTCTCTCTCCCATAGGCGTTTCATCAACTCAGTAGGTTCCTGGAATTGGCAAAAGATCAAGAACAATATCTTTTTAGTCTCTGATATTTTTTCTCATTCAAAGTCTGTAAATTGCAAGTTGGCCCAAATCAATTTTGTTTAATTTTTGTTAGAGAGGATGCCAAGCCTGGCAGCCCTGTAGAGGCGATGCTGCTGCACCTCCATGCCCCCAGGTCYAACCCATAGTGAGACTGAGCATGTATTCCCAGTAGGTACCCACACCAACACACATATAAAACATATATATATATATAAATAAAAACATGGTCAGCCACATCAATCAGCACAGACAGACACACTCAGCACCATCTCAAACACAAACAGCACCAACAGCCTCATCCTGGTCCCATCTTTGGCTGATCAGGAGGAAGGTCCATTAGTGGGACGTATGTACAGTGGGACTCATGTACAGTGTGCATCCCTTCAGCAGCTGGGCTCAGACACTCAGTCCACCCCATAGCTGCTCCTGGATGCCCGGTCTTTCCCATCGCCAGCAGCTGGACACATGCAGCCCAATACAGTTGCTGATACAGACCTCTCCACACACGTGCACCCCTCACCACTGACCCATATACACACACACGGGGGTCCCAGTCAGCCCCGCAGGCCCCATAGTCTCTCTGGCAGTTGGCCAGGACTTCCCTGTCACTCTGGTAGCCAACTCCCGTGATCTCACCCTCAGAGAGATACACACGTACCTGGCTCCCCAGCCGCTTCTCCTGCACACCAGCTGGTCTGGCTCAGTTGCTGGCACCACAGACCCATGATCCCACCCCCAAGACCCATGGTCCCACTCCAGGTACTGGCACTGGGAGCAGCTGGGTCAAGATATTTCTTGGGATTTCCCACATGCCATCTTTCCTCTATGCTTCTCTGCGTACATGCAGGGGAGCTTTTTATCATATAACCCAACAAGTTTGGATACTTAACTGTGTTGACTAAGTTAGACCTGACCTCCTTTGACTCCTTCTATAGTGAATGGAGAGATCAATGCAAGTCCCAGGTGAATTTCTCTCTCCCTGTCTCTCTCTCCTGCTCTTTCTCATTTGTAGAGAAAGTCCAAGGGTATCCATGCCCACCAAGCATTTAAGTTCACATGGGATGAAACTAGATTTGCCTAAAGCCCGCTGAAGTCAGAACTTCCACTTGCAGTGAAGTGTTTCCCTGTCCAAGAAAACTGATTTTTCAGATGTTGAGGGGGCAGTAACATCTTAGTGAAAGAAAAAATATCACATTTTTAATGGAATAAAATGTTGAGGAAAATCTTCACTCTGCTTTAGTAATGTATTTAATATTTTTATCTATTTGTCATTTCCCACTGTCTTTTTGAGAACTGGTTTGTGGCAATAACATTTCAGTCATTGCCAGCATTCATTACTGTGTTTTAACAGTGTACGCAAATGTCACAAAAGAAGCATTAATGCAAAGAAGACAGGTGTCTCCTTTTCTGAGGTGGTAAGTTGCAACTGAAGCAAAAGAATGTGGCAATACAAGCTGCAGGAACACAAATCATCATATAAACTCTGTGGGTAAAATCTAGGCCTATTGAAGTCAATTAGATTTTGCCATTGTCAGGACTAGTTTCAGGATTTTATCTGATATAAAAATGAAAAAGGGCTGAAAAAAATTCAGTAAATGAAAACTGCAGAGTTTTGCATACTAAACAAACTCTCCTAAATTTTTGGAAACAAAATTTTTAGCCAGGATTCCCACTCTGATTGTCCTTTCTTAAGAATTGCATGTTTTATTCCTCTGCTCATATTAAAAAAAGAAAAAATATCCTCCTGAAAGTGATAAAAGTTCTTCTCACATAAAACAAGAAGATTATATATGGCATAGTTTTGGAAACAAGGACAAACACCCAGAGTAGAGCCCAACAGCTGTTAATATAGAGGAGCTATTAAAGGGGATCTCCTGGTATTACATTGCAAGCTGTCATTTTCAGTAGTACTGGAGGTATCTATTGATGTAATGGTCTCAGGAGACAGGAGGGCTTAAGTAGTTTTTTGAGACGTGAGGTTATTGACCTGACCTACTCACAGGAGTTGAATTGTTGGGAATGTTGATTCATGATTTTACAAAGGCCTCACTATTCTTATTCTCCAGAGTGATTATACACCTGACAAATGGTAAAAGCAACATTACTGGACCTTAGAGAGTTATTTTACTTTTAATGCATGCCTTTATTAAGCCTGATAGCCTCTCTTATTGCTGTTTTGATAGCTGCCTGCTGTTTAAATGAAAGCACCACGTTTCCTGACAGCTCATGCACAGGTGGCCCAGGTCCTCATTCTAAACAAGTTGAGGAGAAATCAATCTTTGTGAGAAAGGGGTAGGAGAGAGGTGTCAGTCCATGTCATCCCAAGTTTGAACAGAGACTTTCACCTGGTCACAGGGAGAATGAGGAAAAGGGGCATGAGGAGAGGAAACTGACAGGCATCCCCACCTTGCTGGCTTAGTTGGCCTGGAACCATTTCTACTCAGCATCATGATGCAAGACAGCATGTCTTGTAGCCCTTCTACGTAAAGGGCTGTAGTAGCTTATACCTGCAGGGATTTAAACATCATTATCTATACCGTCTTTCTGCAAACCATGGACATATAGAATGGGATGCARCTATTGCCATAGCCAGTTGCTCTTCCTAACTACATAAGTTTAGGCACTACTCAAGGAAACCCCATTTCATAAGGCCATGACAGTGCAAAAATAGCATTAATGCTGACTAGAAGTGTCTGATGCTTGGGGACAAGCCCTATATTTGCATGTACRTTTTGTTACAACTTTAAGGAAGACATAGCAATGAAACAGAGGAATTGCCTCTTGATTTTGTAGATACGTACATATGTGATTTTAAAGGTTTGGTTTGATACCCAAGGGCTCTTCAAACTGGCACTAAAGAACCATAGAGCAAGCTTTGACCTTCTGAGGACTCTTTCAGCTAAGGCAGTCATTTTTGGGAGACATATGAGACTTTGGCTGGAAAATTCAACAGGAACCACTTCCTGTTGAAGATATTCTGCTACATAGGAGTCTCATTACCACCACCTTTTCCTCCAGCAGCCGTGCTTTTGAAAAAGTGAGGTCTCCTTTAGTAGGTATTTAGCCCCAGCTAAATTCACATTTTGCAAAGTGCAGCCCAGTCAGGAATGTAAGCTCCAGAGAGGGAAGACTCCCATCTGCTATACTCCCTTCTCTGAGAAACATTCACTATTTCCTAGTTTTAAGAGGCTGTCCTTTCCATATGTGGTGTCTGAATCACATTTCAAACATACCAAGTTCTTTCTACTAATAATTTAGGAAGCTTGGACACCTATTTCTGCTACTCTGAATCACAGAATAGTTGAGATTGGAAGGCACCTCTGGAGATGATCTGGTCCAAGAAGGGTCATCTAAAGCAGGTTGCCCAGGACCATGTCCAGACAACTTTTGAATATCTCCAAGGATGGAGACTCCACAGCCTCTTTGGGCAACCTGTTCCCAYGGTCAACCACCTTCACAGTGAAGAAGTGTTTATATGCAGATGGACCTTCCTGTGTTTCACTTTGTGCCCGTTGCCTCTTGTCCTGTCACTGGGTACCACTGAGAAGAATCTTGCCCCATCTTCTTTGCACCCTCCCTTCAGATATTTATAAACATTGATAAGATTCCCCCATGAGCCTTCTTTCTCTTCTCCATGCTAAGCAGTCCCAGCTCTCCTTGTATGAGAGATACCTCAGTCCCTTAATCATCTTTGTGGCCTTTTGCTGGACTCACTCCAGYATGCCCTTGACTTTTTGTACTGGGGAGCCCATAACTGGACACAGCAATCCAGATATGGTTTCACCAACGGTGACTAGAGAGGAAAGATCACCTCTGTTGATCTGCTGGCACTGCTCTGTCTATTGCAGCCCAGGATGTTGTTGGCCTTCTTTGCTGCAAGGGCACATTGCTGGCTCACGTTCATGTTGGTGTTCACCAGGACCCCAGGTCCTTTTCTGCAAAGTTTCTTTCCAGCCAGTCAGCCCTCAGCCTGTACTGGTGCATGGGGTTTTTCCTCCCCATGTGCAGGACATTGCACTCCTCTTTGTTGAACTTCATGAGGTTCCTTCTCTCTGCCCATTTCTCCAGCCTGTCAAGGTCCCTCTGAATGGCAGCATAACCCTCTGGTATATCAACCACTCCTCCTAGTTTTGTATCATCAGCAAACTTGCTGAGGGGGCATTCAGGCCCATCATCCTGGTCCTTGATGAAGATGTTAAACAGTATTGGCTCCAGCATCGACCCCTAAGGAACACCACACCACCAGTGACTGGCCTCCAGCTGGACTTTGTGCTGTTGATCACAACCCTCTGAGCCCAGCAGTTCAGCCAAATTTCAGTCCACCTCACTGCCTGCTCATCCAGCCCATGCTTCATCAGCTCATCTGTGAAGATGTTATGGCAAACAGTGTCAAAAGCCTTACTGAATTCAAAGTAAACAACATCCGCTACTCTCCCCTCCTCTACCCAGATAGTCATCTCATCATGGAAGGCTGGTTAAGCATGATTTCCCCTTCATAAATCCATACTGACTACTGAACACCTTCCCGTCCTTCACATATCTGGAAATAGTATCCCAGATCAGTTGCTCCATCATCTTTCAAGGGATCAATGTGAGGCTGACCCGCCTGAGTTCCTCAGATCCTCTTTCTTGCCCTTCTTGAAGATAGGGTTGACATTTGCTTTCTTCCAGTCCTCTGGAACCTCTCCATGGCATGACCTTTCAAAGATAATCGAGAATGGTCTCACAATGACATTGGCCAGCTCCCTCAGCATTCATGGGTGCATCCTGTCAGGGCCYATGGACCTGTGTAGGTCCAGTTTATTTTGTGTTCCCTAACCTGATCCTCCTCCACCAAGGGTACGTGAATCATGCTGCTGCTCCAGCTGTTCATTTTTAGAACAGCAACATGTAAAATAAGAATATTTAAGTGGGTTTTTTGGCTCCTATGATCCTATGAGCCAAGGACTCTAAGAGTTCCTAATTGGATTAGAGACCATTCAAATGCACTCTTGATATTTGTATACTTAGGGCCTCTGTAAGTTTGAGCTTGAGCTATTGGTCCCATGAGGAAAATTGCGGTGTCATTCCCCATAAATGCTATTGTTCTCTAGCATTTCTTGCCTTGTTAATTCCTTTTCCCTCAATATGGCAGGAATGAACTGAGGGATTATAGGTCTATTGGGAGGGAAGGAAGGTTCTTTCTTTCAGGCATTTCTCTTGGCATCTACTTAGCACTGTCCCACCACAAACAGAACTCTGGCCTTTCCTTTCCAAACTTTCTTTTATAAAACAAAATCTTACTAAGCTTCTCACTTAGAGCAGTATAGCAGCCCCTACACACCAAAGTTCTCCAGAGTTCAAGGGTGTGGGTTTGGCCTCAACTTTAATTATGGTTTGGGGTTATATTGGTTAATTAGTTGTTGCAACTTTCTGCATTTCTGGCTTGAATGAGAGAAAAAGTTGCAAAAGCCACAGGAAAGAAAGCTGGTTCTCACAGAATTTTTGGCCTGGAGAGAAGCAGTAAGTATTTGAAAGCTTTTTAGTAAACTTGAAAAAGAAGTTTGCTACTGGCCTTGTTAGAAGTCTGTGAATAAATTTTGTACTCTAGTTAAAATGGTTACAAATCTTGAGAAACTTATCTGAATGCATGCACTTAACTTGGGTTTACAGTTTTGCAACCAGGGTCTTGCCTGCGTTGTTTATTTGGTAGTTGGTAAGACATTCCTGCTATGTAACCTGCTCAGCTGCTCCAAACTCCATTCACAAAGATGCAGCAATGTACTGATAGATTGTCTGTATGCAAAAAACAATTCTTACAAGTACAGGGACCTGCAAAATTCTGCCCCTCCTTTTCTTTAAGTGTACTCTCTTCAGCGAGTAACACCCATTTCTCATTCTCTTGCAAATGCCTCTCACTTCCCTTTCCCATAAGGTTTCGTGGAATATTCGCCTGAATTAATCAAACAAGTTGTCAGTTCTTCTCCACTGGATCATTCCTCACAATGTTAATGCTTGTATAAATGTTAATCATGCTGTGAAGCTCAGACAGTGCAGCAGCTGGAAGTGCCTAATTGTTACCTACTAAATTCAAATAATATTAATGGATCTAGAACTGTCTAATTTGAGATCTTACAATATACTCAAAATCATGCTGTAAACCTGTGACACTTTCTGACACTTAACCATGGGTCTGGACTGTTCCCATCTAATTATAAAGGCCTGGGTTAAATCTGAATCCAGTTCTCTAATCATAAAATCACCTTTCTTCCATGTAGCACTTCTCTTACCACGAAGCTGCTCAAGAACTAACTTCCTCAAATATATGATCTGATTTTCCCTTCTCTCTTTTTTTGGGCCTGCTTACTGGCATACACTTCAAACCCAGTTACAAGACCTCTGGGGGAGGACTTTGCCTGCATGTATACATGGACAGCAGGAAGCTTACTGTGGCCTTGTTCCTGACTGGACCTTATAGACCTCTCCAAAGAGGATTAAGATAACAATAAGAAGGGAAAGTTGTTTACAAATTCACTCAATCCTTAAGGCAGAGGCTTCCCTTTACCATATGTTTACTCAACATCTACCTCCATATAGGCTGATTTTGCTCAGAGATTTCTGGATGTTGCCATAATAATGATTATTGCTATTATTGTAGTTTGAAATAAAGTGCATCATCTATAGTTTTTCTTGACATTGATTTTTCGCCAAGCAAATCCTCTCAAGTATATTATGGTCAATAAGGTTGTATTCATACTCACTATAAACTAGAAAGGCTACTGGCCATTAGAGGGTGCAGCAATGGAAGGCAACTACAGAAGCAGATAGATAGAAATTATATTTATGGAGTGCAGTATCTGTAGCAAGAGGGACACTGTGAAAAGCAGTCTCTGAAGACTCAGCACTACATGTTCTGTACTGGTAGAAAGGCAGGTTTTGAATTCCTGTAAAGATGGGGAGAGAAAAGAAGGACAGAGAACATTAGTGAAAAGGCCAGGGAAAGGTGAGGGAAAGCATAATTTCTTTATGGGTGAACATATAAAAAAAAAATAGAAATCTGGTGCACATATCTGGTACCCAACCAGTCAAGTCAGATATCAATGTCTATAGTCATCAGTATACCTAGGCACTTACCTAAAACCATGTAACAAAAGTTGAGAGTTCACTTTCAAAAAGGAAAGTAAGGTAGTATTTTTTAAAGCATTTTGCAGTGATTTAAATCTGCTCCCGGCGAAGCTAGATGCAATATTGTTAATACCTTCAAAGTGAATAAAATTATAGTATCACTAAACACCTTTGAAAAGCCTATCCCAAGCATACTCTTCCTGGATAAAAGTTGTACTCTCCTGACCTTGACTTTAAAAATGTTGGCAGASATGCAAATGAAATAGTCATTTTGCTCTTTTCTTTCTGAGTAGTTATATGATGCTCTCATTGTGGTATCTCAGTGATCCCAGACATTTATGGAGGTCTGACTCCCATTCTGGAGATGAAGATCAGATACAACAGGAGTTGAGGGTCTGATTTTTCAGAGGTGTTGTACACATGAAGTTACCTCTGATTTCAAAGGGATGTCTTTTAACATATTTTTTTAGGCTCTAAGCAATCGCAGAAAACCATGCAGAGCAAAGAGAAGAGCACAGACATGATGTCCTCTGAACCTCAGCCCTAAAAATCTCAAGAATCTGACCAAGCAGGCCATAGGGCTCACGGTCCCAATGGATCTTGCTTGATGTACCAGAGAAGATTTGGGGAAGCTGCCAAGGCTTCTGTGATTGTCAATACTATGATTTATATTACCCTCATACTTCCATGTCTCAGCTGAAGCCAGGAGACCACTGCAATAGATGCTCTACAAGCAAGAATGACAGTTCCTGGGCTGAGAGTATGCACTTTCAATAGACAAGACCATTAAATAACAAAAGATGGTTCATTCACGGTTGTTTTGCAGGTCAGTATGCAGGCTGAATTAGAATCCAGCACTGACTCCTGGATGCCCAGTCCAGAAGCTTATCTGTTGCTGAMCCCGTGAAGTCCCCTCGCTGCTCCTAGCTGCTATGGGAAGACTCTTTTTCCCTTTTTCTCTTTTTTTAATGCCCCAAGTTTTTTCCATAAATGTAAACATACAGAAACTGAACATGGATAACTGCAGTTCATCACATAACCCCATTTATTCTTCAAGTAAGCCTTGCTATCAAAGCTTTTTTCCATTATTTTCATTCCAAAAAGCTAATAAAATAAGGTCAGCACCTTTAAAGGCTGAACATTTTAGAAGCTGAAGAAAATGATTTTGCCATGTCTTTCCAAAATGCTAGAATCACCATGAGTTTTCCTCTTGCTATTTACCTTAAAAGGATCATTTGCAAAGACACTTTGTTCTCTTATAAGATACAGCAGCACTTTGATCAGGATTCCCTGTAACTCTTCTCCAAACTGTTTAGGTTTCATCGACCTCGATCAGAGGATTCTTTAGGCTGCGTGAAGATGTTTTCCTGTCAGGTTCCCTTTCAGCATTTGACCTTCAGTAGGAGCTGGAGGCCTCATTCCTTCTGTATATTTTGAAATCAGACTTTGAACCCCATTCTGATCTCTTTGACTCTGAGGTAACTCAGGAGGGCAACAAAGAATAGAGGCAGTGCTTTTATGGAGAAGCACCAAAAGTGTGTTCAAAGTTTGATTTGCACTAGCCACGGTATATTGAGAAATCACAGATTTTGCTGCGAGGTCAGAAAAAAGATCCTAAGTGGAAAAAGATTTTTTTAAAGACCTTCAGCTTTCCAGAGGAAGCCTAGGGAAGAGTAGATAGAACCAGCTATACCAGTGCATGTTGCAACAGCCCAGCCTGGGACAACAACTTTGGTATACACAAAGGTTCTCCTACACTRGTATTTCTGGTTAGGGGGTAGGGAACTTCCACCTCTTGTATAGTCTCTTTGGCTACACCCATAACTAAATAGGGCCAATGCATAGGTGTGAGGGCAGTCACACAGTCATCTCTACTGTTTCATTGCTAGCATGCTACACTCTGCAGGAAAACACATAGTAAACATACTCTATTCTATATCTATTTTTTTAGGTTGTCCTGTGTCAACTAGCATTCCCAGGAGTCGCTTAAGGGATAGCACAAGGCAAGGACTGTTCCCAAAAATCAGGACTGATGAGCTCCTTATGTTGAGGAGAGGTAAAAAGAGTTTAGCCATATGGATGCAAGCCCATCGCTTTGCTCTCATCCACTCTGCCTGTGCTTTGCGGTAGATATTTCTAAAATCCACAAGAAAATTTCACAGGTATAACAGCCTAGATGCTTTGAGGTAGTATAGCCACATTGATCCATACCAACAGTATAATTAAGTCATTATCAGTTATTAATAAATACTGACTTCTATTTTTTAAACAGGGTCACTTTGTTTTACAGAAAGCTCTTTCTCTGGCTGCATGTAAACCTCACCGCTAATAGCTAAGCTTCCTTCTTTTTAAAGTATGAAGCTGTTTTGATTGTTGTTAGGCCTACATTTAGGGATTATCACTTTTATTTCTGATTAAAATATCTACATGGTAATGTAATTGAAAAAATAGTTCCAAAGTAAATGCATTGGTTGTGGTTTTCATTATCACGATAATCTTCCTCTCTCCCTCACACCCAAAGCAGTGAAATCTTTCCCTCTCCAGCAATATAAAACCGCATCAATGTGCACAGCAGATTTTAAACAGTTTACTGCTCACTACCCATTAAACTATTTTACAAACAACAATGAAACAGGAAATAACAAAGCATGCTCTTTGAATTAATACTTGAGCTAAAATACTCAGAGTTTTTCTGCAGTTCATAAACTGCTCCAGCTGTGTGTTCATGGTTTTATGACCATTTTGAGAACTGTGCTCCTCAGCAAAATTAAAAGCTTCTCTGCAGTTGGGGACTTGCTGTAGCCCCATGGGTTGTACTGTGGAGCAGAGATGGCAGAAGCACACTGTGTTGCTACTAGATGCCAAAAATCAGGGTAGCTCCCAGAGGCTGTTGAAGTGAAGCACTCCCAGCACAAGAGAAATATGGAACATTTATTTTCCTTCTGCTGTAAATAGAAATAAATCAGAGGAGGGTCTGATGATACTAATGCTACAAACATGAATATTGTGATGATATTAGGCACCTCTTGGGCCTGGACTAGTGGATGAGTAGTGCCACCTTTTGGCTAGATATTAAAATGACGGTGTTGAGGGGAAGACTGTTCTGTGATTCGGATCAGAAACACTGCTGAGAGGTGTCTAGTAATAGGTGTGAATAGACTGGTTCTGTGAAAAAAATCTGTTTTTGTCCCGTGTTTAGACTGCTAAATGCTACTTGAATATGTGAACATTTATCACTACTTACTGGTTTATTTTCCAATCTGCCATGTCTGAGGCCATGTCCTAACTAGAGTGCCAGAAAAACACTTTGAGAGTCATTGTATTGCAGCAAGAGCAAGCACAAAACTCAGTTGATGTAAAGCAATCCCTACAGTCTTTCAGTGCTGGGCTTATCCCATGGCAAAGACATTTGTGAAGAGATTTATTTTATTTTGTTATATTGTGATGGAGTTCTTCCAAAAGAATAAATTACATATCGGTACTGCACTGACACCAGGCAGGTAATGATAGTCTCAGAGGGGACTCAACAACATCTTGCAAACATCTGTGGTCATTTGTATGAGAGCCAATTAACCTGTGGTGGTCTAGTAAATGAGGAGGGCCATCTCTTACATTCTGGAAGTTAAGAAACTTTTAAGAAAAAGTGGTGAGTTTTCCAGATGCTGGCAGATAAAGTCTTCAGGTTCTTTATAGAAAATGAAATCTGCATGGTGCTCTGTGCACCCCCGCAAGCCATCAGCTGTCAAGTCATAGTTGGAATAAGTAAAGACAGGGAGGACTGGTAAAGCAAAAGCAGAGATATCAGTGCAATCAAGAGATACAGCGTCATTCTTTTCTCTGTCATTTACTCAATGGACATCTTCAAGTCAGTTTTTTTGTGTATATGCTTCAAGCACCTCAGTAAAGAAAATCTGGCCACCTCAGCAAGGAGCTTTGGGATGTACATTCAAAAGAGTTGTATTTAGTGCCAAGTTATAATCATCCTCTATGCCCAGACAGCCCTGTGCCTTGGTTGCCTAACACGTACAGGTCCTTCTGCTTAGAGTCTGCTTGTTGGTTTGCACGTGGCAGGGGAAGACCATCTTTGATTAGCTGATCTTGAGAGTGAGAATTGATTGAATGTGGTCCAAATTCTATATCTGGAGTCCCTTGAGGCTAAAGACAGTAGAGAATATATATGAGTGAGTGAGTGAGTGAGCATGTGTGTGTGTGTGTGTGTGTGTGTGTGTGTGTGTCCATCCGCACATACCTAAAGGCTGAAGAACATGACTTTGCACTGACACCTGAAGTAGTGTGTAGGAGATATAATAGCCATGCCATGGGATCTTTAAGCAACACTTTAAAATATATATTTTTATCTGTACTCTGAAAGAATTATTTCAAAACTTCTTCCAAGTTTATTAGAAGATCCCAGCTGAAGTCAGGATTGAGGACAACAGTTAACTATGATTTTCAGAGAAAGCTGTAGTAAGTTTTGAGAGGGTTACCTCTCAACTCAGCCAAAGATGGCCTGAGTTGTGTTGCCCTCGTTAGGCTTATGTTAAAACCAGTTTGGTTGAATTGGCTAGTTAAATCACAACCAACCCTCAAAGAAATTGTTTAAAACTCCCCTGAGCATCTCTGCCTCCCACCAGTGTTGCTTATCCTGCAGAGAGCAGTGCCGGTGGTGCAGGGCTGAATGCATGCCTTTCCTCTCTCCCCTCCAGCTTGCACCTGGAAGTCCCAATTGTCAGCCCTGGTCTTAGCCCTTGTGTCACACCTCCAGTCCTCCACAAAAAAATGGTCCCTATCTTTCTTTCATATTTCTAAGTAAAAAATTTTCCTGTCTTACAAGTCTGCCATAAGGATGCAATGTTTTTCAGTCACTCGGTTTATTGGTGTAAGTTTGTAAGTCATTAAAAACGCTCCTGAAGTGAGCCCTTTACGCTAACAAAAGAATTACAGTTGGTTTTGAAAATAAGATAATCCCTATTACTGTTTAAATATGAACTAAACAGCAGAGATTTAAGCACTCCTTTTTTAAAATATTGGTTTTAGTTTTTCTGATAATTGGCAAAACTTTCAGGAGGGGTTTTAGTCGTGCAGGAGGACTCCAAGTGTTGCTTGGCTCTTTCCCTCCCCATGGGTAACGTTCTTATAAAAAGCTTATCCCTGTGACTGTAAACAGGAAAAAAAAATGAGTGTGTTGGGAAATGCAATAATAGTTTGTCAGAAAAAGCAAGCAAACTGTATCCGGAAAGCACATACATATTCACCTGCCAAAATTGCCATGAAAATTAAACTTTTCAAGATGAGAAGCACTTACTAGAGTGGAAATGAAAATTAAAGTGCTGAATGTCCACAACTTTATACTCCATAATGAAATAGGAAAGTCTTTGCAATACCTTGTTTCTCAGAAACATTCTCCTTATTTCTGAAATATGTTATGCTAGTATAACTTAATGGTAGGTTTCTGTGTTTGTTTTGTATGTCTGTATAAATAAAATTTGACTTTATAAAACATTTCTACATCTCAGGCCAACTTACAGAATAATTACAGCACTGAAAACTAAACTTTTGCAAAAACTGTTTTGGTATATTGTAGAATCTTTTGGCTTTGTGTGTGCTGCTGTGAAACATCTTCAGTCTGCATAGATGCAAAACATGTTTAACCAATTTTTGTAATATAAATACTTTGCAGTAAAGAATGAGGCCACACGTTCGTGTTTATTGTGTCAGACACAGATCCACACTGTATCCTGCCAAGCTTTTGCAACTTTAAATATCTATACATATATATGTTTTAATAGTACTAATTGCCCGATGAAACATTCTTCCACTTCCTATTTCCTCTCCTCTGGAGGCAGCTGTTTATAGCATCTACTGTGGTGAGAGAGAACACACAGTTCGGACTTAGGGGTAAAATGTAAATCAAGGCAGCTATAAAAATAATTTCACTCTGTAAAAGTTTATCTGGTTTAATTGAGCTCTTAACAGACACAGTAAAATGTGATGGTGATGTGATTGACAATTTGACCATATCTTTCTGTATGTGATGCTGAATAAATGTGTAGTTTGTTCCAGGGCAGATTAATCTTGACTTCTGTTTCAACGTTTTTGAAATCTTCACATGAACAGAAAAAAGAATTCTGAAAAACTGCAGTACTTGGACTTTGCCTCCCAGTGCTGCAAACAAAGGTTTGGTATTCTTATCTACTACTATATATAGTTATTTTTTATTCTTGTTTTAATAAGAGAGGCTTCATCAGTATTCTGCATGATAAAAGTAGCACGCGTGATGAGATTGCTAACAAATGTCAGAATGATTCTTTCATAATTTTATTTCTTTGACATACTGTATCACTTAAAAGAAAACTTGATTATTTCAGACATCATATTTTTAAAAGTCTTTACCTGCATGATTAAGATCAAGGGTCACACCTCCAAAGTGGAAAGATATTCACTCACTGTTGCCAGCATATAYTGATGCACACACACACACACCCCTTTATCTGCCTGCTGACTTTGGCTATTAAAACCAGAATAATTTTAATTTATACATCTGATTTTCCCCACTTCTTGGATTTTGGGGCTTAGGGGTTCTTGCATTCCACTCAGTCTGAGAAGGAGATGCATGGTGACCAAGCTCTGTGGTCAAGGGGCACCATCCGGTAGTTGTGCACCTACTGGGAGGAACCCAGTAGCAGAGCAGTGGATGCAGAGATATCATATCAGCACCTTCCCTATTGTCTGGGACCCCCAGTCTAAAAAGTCTGGTCTGTATGTGAAGGAGACAAACATACTGAAGGGATCATTGCATTTTTCTTCACAGAGTTACTGTCTGCACTGTTAAGGTTCAGATGTCACCGTGGGCCTCCTTCTTATACACTTATTCATATTAGGTAGCACCGTTTTGTGCTGTACCAATAGCATTTATATAATTCTTGGTAAAAACCTACAAATACCTGTGAGGTAAGTATTATTATTATTATCTCTGAGTTATAGGTGAGGGAATTCGCACAACAATGCTAACAGAGCAGATCTGCCATTCAGAGCCAAGTCACGTGTTGTATTAATCTGGTTCTAATGCTCCATTGTTCAGTGACTTTAGGTAATTACCTTTCTAGACTCCTTGGTCATATGATATTCTCCCCCACCTCGCCATTAGTGTGTACTGGTGCTTCCCCAGTCAGAGCAAGTTGCCCTCTTTCTCCTTCCTCCATTAACAGAGGCAAATAGCATTTTCCCTCCTTCTTCCCTTGCTCAGTCTCTCCCTCTGCCTTAATCCCCGAAGGCAATAGTATTGTTCTACAAAGTACTAAAAAGCTATGCCATTTCCCAGGTCATGCTGCCAAAGCTTAGATCAACAACCCAAGGTAGAAATGGTAGAAGTGAAGGAAATCTTGTGCAAGCTTGTTGATTGCAAAAAAATATTTGGTGTGGGGATATAAAGAAAGAAAGACTTATTTCTCACTTTCCTTCACTTTAAGGACTAACTAATTATCAATATATGTGAAGTAGAAAGTTACTGCTGTTTTTGATACTGGTACTTTCTTAATTGTTGCCAGGATACCCAGAGCTAGGATAGGTACCTCTTCTTGGCTGGCCCTATAAATCCAAGAAACATAAGACATAGGACTGGGGTTTCTGAATCATCAGTTCCAGTGCCTTGCTGACACAGGCAACCACACCATACATAAATCTATAAATATACTGGAGAGATGTTGTTCAGTAGTATTGTTTGTAAAAGGCGTACATACAAAAAGAGAAATAAGGCAACTAGTGAAAACAGCACTCAGAGGGAGTTCCTGGCTCTGACCCAGTAGACATCAGACATTCTATGGGGACATATCCACCAAACTAAAATAAGACTATTTCAGTTCAAGTCAAAAACACAAAAGATGGCATATTTCCACCATTGCTGGCTCTTTGATATCTTTGCATTTCAATAAGGAATCTAGAAATCTGGGAAAAAATAACTGAGAGGATGAAGTCCTGTAAAATGGAAGGTTGAAAACATCCCCTTAATATCTTACAAAAGTTCACCATGGATAGAAATATACTTCTGCTTTTGAAGTATTCATATGAGAGGAAAAAAGAATCATGAAAAATTGTCCCACATGCTCATTTGTGTCAGACTGACACAGCTTTATAGTAGTGTAGCATTTTTATTATATTTATTTATTTTACAGATAATAAGGACAAAGTTTTATGTGATTCARTTTGGGTTGCTGTAATATACAATAGTTAACATTTGAAGCTATTAAAAACAGTGCTTCAATCAGCTGGCAAAGTCAATTGCATTTCTGAAGACAGTAGAAACTATAGGTTGACTCTCTGTCAGGGACATATATTTTCTACAGTCGTTGTGTTATTTATGCCTCATCTTATGTTTTCAGCTTCTTAATTAAAGTGGAAATTGAATGCACTTGTTTTAAAAGGGAACAAAGTGGAAATGATTGATGAAAAGTAGTTGCAAGAATTGCCACTCTCTGAAACCACTTGATTTGGCTGTCACAGAGGACTTTCCAAAGGCTAAATTAGAAGGGCAAAACAAAGGAGTGTTGTATGTTGAGACTACAGATGGTAGTCTGAACCCTGGGGTCTAGGCAGATTAATTTCAGTATGAATTTATAATGCATTAAGGATATACTGTTGCTGTATTGATAGCAGTGTAATTAAAGAATCACTGTAGATTGATTTTAAAATATAGTAAAAATGAAACCTTACAGCATAGACTAAATCTTCAGAGAAAAAAGTCCTTGTTTCATGGGATAGTTTGAAGGCTCTTTTCCCKTTTCTAAATATCCCAGTTGTCTTGCTGTTTTCAGGAGCTTTGATACTTGGCCAACGCTTGAGCGCAGAATAATGAAAACAAGAACTCTAAAATCCTGAGTCSTATTTTTTGCAAATGCATTTGAAATGTCTTAGGGCAGCATTTCTTCTCTGAGGTTCATCTATTTAAAATGTTTGTGTTGAGCTGAGTATAATTTGACTGAAGAATATTGTCAGTTGCACTCTAAGGTTTAGGGTCAGGGTGATACATCAGTCAGAGAAGTGCGCATTGCATAATGTACCCCAGACTACATCTCATCTAAATATGGAAAGGAAGCAAAGATAATATTAAAAAAATCACATCCCAGTTGTAGGACTTAGGCAAAGGCAGAGTGATAAAAAAATGGCAAGCTGGACATTGACTTTCTCCATTAAGAYTGATACAGCAGAGAATAAACACTTTTTTGTTTATGCATGCATTTGAATGGCTTCAAGCTCACTAGCATGCCTAACGTAATAATATTCGAAGCTGAAGAGCAGCCACTATCCAGTCCTGTCTCAGAAACAGAGTTAATGTCTATCTGAGATACAAGATTCATGGGGACTAGAAATACATTCTAYCATTATTAACTTTTTATATGGTATGAGAACCTGGAACCTGGGTTCCAGAGCAGTATCAATGATGCTGCACACAGAACACAGAGTAAACACCATCTCTGCTCTTAATTAGCTTGCAGTGTAATTAGGACAATAAGTGATGGCAACACTAGGAGTGAATGAGACAAGGAGAAAAAGAGCAATACCGTAATAAAGCAATTTATTTAATTCAACCAACTCACACTGAACTGCATGGATGTTTTTTCATTACATTATTTCTTTATAATAATGTGGATGATATAAAGAAGTCAACAAATAAACATGATCTGATGTGCCTACTGGAGGTCTGCCAACCCATTATGCAATTTGACTCATGGGAAAAATGATGCATGACCACTAGACACTTTCTACAGGGAGCCCTCATGGGGCACCACATATTGGAATCCCATGAGTAAAAACACTTTTTCAGGGTCTTGATTCCATAAACTAACAATTGTGTGATTTGGTCTTCTCATCAGCAAACAAGAATAAATGATAGAAGCTTCTGCACAGAGCTGGCTGATGCTCACACTTTTCAAGTTATCTCTGTCTTTCAAAATATTGCTGACCTATCTATGTTCAAGTCAGTGTTTAACCTTGCACATAACTGTCTTAAAAAAGCCAAAAGACAGCTGCAGTGAGGAAGGGAACAATTTATGCTCCATGTCTGCAATGGATAAAAATAGGAATAAAATGCATTAAAAAAGAATGAGACAATAGGGGAGAAAGTCCTAACAGCAAGGATGACAAGTGCATTGCCAGAATATTACAATCTGCAAAAGAGTGTGGAGTTTCCACATCTTTAAGAAGAGGTGTTAGATAAACATCAGCCACGGATGACATACAGCCAGCTGGTTCTTCTTTAGGACAGGAAAGGTTGAATGATCTCCTTAGGTCCCTTATGATGACTACAGTACTTTGTCACTTAACAAGGCACCGATTCTAGGAAAGGGGGAAGAAAATAGGGAAGGTGATAAGAAATCTCTCCTACACTCAAATACCCACGATAACAATTCCTGGGTGGGCATAGAGGTTCCCATCTTGAGAATAATGCAAGTGAAAGGGATACAAAGAAAGTAAGAACCTGGCTCATTTCAACTGACACAGTCAAGAGAGCCAGGCCAAATGAGCAATCTGCTCTAGCACAGAGACTAGAAAAAAGCATCTGCTGTCTATGCGCATTGGGATAGCCAGTTGTGCAAGACACCATTCCCCATGTTTTCCATGGGCTGCTGTAGTGCCACATTGCTTTCAACAAGTCAGTTACAGGGTAAATGGCATGACATCACATTTAGTATTTCCCCAGTAAAGCAAGTCATTAAAACAATAGCTTAGGTTGTTCAGGAACACAATTTCTTCAGTAATGTGGCCCTTGGGTATCCCTTTTGGATATCTAAAACATGCAAAGCTATATTCAGCAAGGTAAAAAAAAAGACCTGAAAGAATACAGCAGTATAGATACACATTGTAGTAACAGTGATCTTATCTAGTCAAGAGAATGTAAAAAGATGATGAGAACTCTCAATGTTCCCTGGGGATGGAAAGTCAGGCTAAGGAAATGTGAGCCTTCTTACCATAGTAATAAGGCTTGCTATGGTTTAGATTTGACCATGAAGGATACAGGAAATATTTATTTAGAGTTAGAATTAGCACCTGCTCCTTCAGTGGTGTGGTAAGAATTGTTGAAAGGTACCATTAAGGAAATGAGTAGGCAGAGGTCTGGGAGGTGACCAGGAGGTCTTAGAGCTCGTAAGAAGCTGTTTGCTATGGCTCTGTTTATATTCATGTGGGCATGTGCACATGCAAGGAAAGTGCCCAAGTGTGTTGTGTCTATATAGGCCTTCACAGGATTTAAAAAAAATGGAACCTTTTATTATATTGATAAGAGGGAGCTGTTGATGAGAAGTCCTACATCAGGGAAATCTTTATCTATGTTAAGGTCCTTTTGCAATATTTAAATAAATGAAGGAAGATTAAGACATTTGGTGCACCGAATGGTGAATTTATATTGCAAGCATGGCCCTTCAAGATCTGCCCATTCCTTTGGTGGGATTCGTCTTGCCTAATTTTAGTGGTCTACAGTGTAGGTGTCTACATCTGAGTTAGTCGAGTGATATCCCCTTGTAGTCAGTTGAGACCCAGGCAGTATATCAATGATAATCTAGGGTGTGATTCACCTGAACACAGCGTGGAATATTGAACTAAGTTTTGAACTCTACTGACTATACTGAAGAGATCTCTACTGAGTATGAAAGGAGCCTGAGTGACTAGCTTAGATATACACATTTCCTTTGTTGATCCCTAAAATTAGGCAAGGTGAATCCCAGTCTCCGCCCACACATTCAAATTTTGAAAATGGATAGTCCCAAAGGTTGTATCAGATCATTAGAAGACAGGAGAAAAAAGGAATTAGACCTGACATTCAGAGATGGTTTACAAATGTTAGCTGCTCTGACATGCATTCAGGCCACTTTACTACCATCATTGGATTAGACTTGTAGATGTAATTTCTCTGGGCSWATATGTCCTTTTCATATCTGTGACTGTGTATGGACAAGGAACAGTCGGTACCCTGGCTTTGCAGGACTACCTTTGATCATTAAGTCCTCCAACACCGTTGAAAGGAAGTGATCCAGCCTGGGAAAAAGACTCATACAATTTATTCTTCCTACAAGCAAGTGGGAAGCAAAGACTAAATTATGTCTCACAAAAGCACTGTTCAGCCTGTGCTCTGCTCTGGGGTTGGATATCTACGTGCTGTCCATCCTTTGAAGCAGGGCACAAGTTACTCAGTTTAACCGTTGTAGGGTTTTTTTTAAGGGAGCTCAGGTTCTGTAAACAAGGCAGAGCAATGTTTTCTTCTGTCAACCCGCATATTTCACAACAGCTTTCACAGCTCTACCAAGAGACAAACAGCTAGCCAACTAGCAAGGAGAGAAAGCAAGCTCTCCCTTCAAATGGAGGGAACTGTTTTTTAAACACTAACTGTGGTGTGTGCTGCTTCCCCAAGCACGCAGCAGTGACTCACGGGAGGGTAACAGGCTTGCTAAGGAAAAATTTGAAAAGGAATTTGCTCCAATGCAGCTCAGTTGGACAGAGATGGGAGAATTGCATAGTAAAGTATTTGTTTTGAGAATATTCACAATCTTTGTTGTTTCTGTGAGCTTTTATTCTAACAGCATAAGCAAAACCATGCCTTACTGAGTTAGACCCAGTGTGGCCCAGCACTCTGCTGTGACAGTGGCAGTAGAGAATTCTATTTAAAGAGACCATGAGCCTGGCCACTATCTGTAACCCATTCCTTCATACTCTTCCAGCAACCGCAGTCACTGAATTGGGGCTGCTAGAGGCTACATCCTTTTCATATCTCTTTTGGACCTTTTGTCTCTGAATTTGCCTAACCCCTTTCTGACCCTCTAAGACTTTCTGCCTGCCCAATATCTGCATGCATTCCAGAAGTTCACTACCTACTGTGTAAAAAGCATTTTCTTTTATCTGCTTTAAACCGATCTCCTGTTTTCAGTGAGTGGTGCTTAGTTTCAGTAGAGTGGCTTGGCGGAGAACAATACTACATTCACTTTACGCACAACAGTCACGATTCTGTAAAACCTGTCCATACCCACCCCAGCCTTTTTCT
The DNA here is from genome assembly GCF_003343035.1 of Apteryx rowi. Lineage (NCBI taxonomy): Eukaryota > Metazoa > Chordata > Aves > Apterygiformes > Apterygidae > Apteryx > Apteryx rowi. Next base: position 3,055,447 of record NW_020451082.1, read on the forward strand.
CTCAAAACTGTACAGTCTCAGTTTTTTTCAGTCTMTTTTCATAGGGCAGCTGTTCTATCCCATGTATTATTTTTATTGTCCTCCTCTAATTCAGAGACCAGAACTGCCAAATAACTCTGAAGATCACTGTTGGCAAGAGCATCTGGGGAAGACGTCTTTGTCGCAAACAGCCATGAAGGTGGATAACAACTCTCATTTGAACATTTTTGTGTGGTCCTTTTGCAAGCTTCTTTAAGAGAGCTACTCACACAGCCAAAACCTTGTGGCTTAAGCTGTGGACAGATGTCGTCTTCTAGCTCCATCTGTGCCAGTGGAACAGGTTACTGCTTTTGGCTGCTGGAGGTGGCTGATCCCTCAGAGCTGACAGCTAAATTGCCCATATTGAGTGCAGCCCACCCTGTTTTAGTCAAAATGTGCTAGATGAGCAAAGTCTGGTTATTTAAATGTGGATTTGAGCTCCTATTCTGTCACAACAGTCCACAAGCTGAAGGTTATTGCACCTTCAGTTGTGCTGACACAACTGTTCATGTGGCTATGCTCTGAATAACATTAGCTTAAAAATGGTTTGTTGGATGGCAGAGAAGCAACAGTATAGACAAAGAGATATTGAATTTATCTGTTACAGGAGTCAGCTTTTGCACTTGAAAATAGGACTAAGAAAACTCATTCTGTTGGACAGAATTAACCTCCATGAAGAAGTCCAGAAAAGTCCATGCACCCACTGAGACTTACTAAAGGTCCTGAAAAATAGAACTCATTTTATTCTTGAGAGCTTCAAATTCAGGACTTGAGAGCTGGATGTCTACTACTTACGATAAAACAAATTAATGGTGCATAGGGTTTCATTTTTCTTAGCATTTCTTTTCTTTTTTTATACCAAATAGATCCATTCTTGAATAAAGTTGGTCCAATAGCATACAAGAAATTCTCTTCTTCCAAAATCTCCAACAAAATACCACACCCAGTTCTACTACAATTAGTCAACTCAGAAACCAGATGCTGGTTAGCTTTAGGTGGATGATATTCTCCTCTGCTACTTGCAAGATGCTCCCACAAACAGAATTGCATCCCAGCTTTGACAGAGCATTTCATCAGATACTGAACAGTGTGCTCAGTCAAAAAAGTACTTACTTTACAACTATGTATATCAGGACCATCTGGAGACCCCCACCATAATGGWGCAATAAAATATACTTTAAATTTGTATTGTGACATTATGCTTATTATAAGTTTAGTTCTTTCAACAGATGAATAAACCAATAACTTTCCTTATGTTAAATATTCCCCAAAGAAAAGTAAATTGACCTCTTCAGGGATTTTCTGGGGATCAGAAAAATGTCCTCTCGGTATCTGTTTTCCATTATTGTAATTACAGGGGGTGATGATAATCCTTTCAGCATTATTGTTTCGACATGTGCATGATTTATAGTCTGACATCTAAGTTCATTTGATGCTGTTGTTGAGAGCAGCACATTGTATCAGAGATAAAAGGAATGAGAGAGAAATGTAATATGATAACTAACTTAACTTGTGAGCAGAATAGAAGTATGGTCCTCTTTAGCATGACCATAAATAACTGCTTAAATTTCAAGTCATCAGTGGAGTGTAAGTGCTCAAAGACAAAGATTATAAATAAACAATTTCACAAGAGGGTATTCATATCAGCTGATAATACTCCAGCTGAGGGACAAAAGGTTTGTGCTATGCATCATGACACTGGGTCCTGCTCTGAACTCCTTCAGCAGGCAAACTTCTCAAGCAGATCAACAGGAAGTTCACATAAACAAGCAACAGYAAAGAGTTTGTTAAAAGCATCTTTGATGGGTTAAAAATCCAGATTTTTTAATAAAAGAGGCTCTGAAAAATTGTGCTTACACAGGTTATTGTACATGCTGACAGGATAAACTGCATCAGCGAGGGAACAGCTTGTGCACAGAAGCCATTTTCTGTTCCCAGGAGGGGAGGGGGAGCCRCAGTAACCTCTGCACAAAAATGTTTCAGACTAGCATTCAGTGGGATTTGCTTGGTATGATGGCTGTAAATTCCTAACAATAGCTTACCTAAAGCTCTCTGGAAAAGAAAAGAAACAGCAGTCTGCTTTCATACCAAACCTTATGTCTTCAGAAAGAAGCACAGGCAGGTCTAGAGGCAGGAAGTCATAATATTCCTATCAAGAAGCAGAGATACGTATTTATGTCTCAGTTACTATGCACCAGCTCTCCCCACCTTGGGTAACACATCAAGCCTGAAGTGCAGCAGTTGGGAAGAAAGCACGTTTTTGCTTCTGCTGCTGCTTCTGCAGCACAATAACCCTCAGCTAAGGGTTGGGTCAAGCAGCTGGTGTCAAGGACCTCTTACATGACCTTAGTGCGAGCTGCCAGGGCTCTCAAGTCAGACACACCAGCTCTTAGGGAGATGTAGTTCTGTGGAGGAGGTTTATGCGGCCAAATGTGCATGTCTACAGCTAAGCTGGTCACCCTAGGCTCTTTTTGTTGACTGCAGTGGGAAGTAGACACTTTCAGGGTCTGGTTCCCTTCAGAATTTCAGTTTCATCCTTCTGGATGAGAGGAACTATGTCCTAGAAGAAGCTACATTTCTCCAGTGGCTGTGAAGGGTGTATAAGGTGATTATACCCATGTTGCAGATATCAAAAGGTAACTGAGATCAGACCCGTCTGCAACATTTAGCAGAAATCAGCCTTTATTTAATAATGGTGGAGATGCTCTTTGTTTCCTACTCACACATCAAACTGAGTAACTGAGTCAACAATATGCAGTCCTTTTCATTTTTTTAAGAGAAATTATTGTCATATAGGGACAATCAGGATCAGTCCATATTCATTTTAAACTGGGTTGTAAACTGGATTTATTAAAAGGTGTTAAATCCTGGTATGGATAACCTTACTTAAAATCTGAAGTAGCTTTATTCACTTTCATTCAATTTACTTGAGAAATTAAATCATTAAACTGAATTAAACCCACTCAGATTCTACCAAACAGTAAAAACATGTGGACTGAATACAATTCAGCATTTGAAAATTACTAGGATAACAAATCTGACAAAAGAACCCCAAAGTCCTGCATCTCAGCATTGGGCTGACTTTCTCTGAGATTCAATTTCTTTCAGTTTCTGCGTGTAACTGGGCCATATCCTCAAACGGCAGTAATTATTGCTCTGCAGACTGGACCAAGCCTTTGCTATAAACCTGGTCAAGCCATTAACTGGTGCTATGCTGATCTACATCAGCTAGAAGGTGTAGGCTCTTATCTACCTTTGACCTGGATTTGACTGGAAAATTGCTAATGGAATGATTTCCATTACAAATATCAATTTATTCAAAACAAAAATTTTTCCACAGTATTTCACTGGATTACAAATGAAAATGGAAAATTTCTCCCTAGAGGAAAATCCTGTGAAAAGGAATCTGATATCACCCAAAGCATTTCATTTTGATAAAACTGTAATAGCTTGTTTCATTTTGCTTTTTTGTATATATGACATGAAATAACACAGCATTTTAACTATCTAATTTAAAAATTGTTTCAAGCAAGAACTGGAAATCCTTTATTCTGYAAATGTTAACTGATAATTTCAACACTGTCAGAACCACTTTTTCTCTGGTCAAAGTTTGTGAAGAAAATAAATTTCAGCAAAAACAACTAGGTTTGGCAAAGTAGTTCCAGTGGAGAATCTTATATCTGACCAGTTCTTTGGCCAAATCTCATCATGAACTTGTCTCCCTTATCTGAAGTCCAGTGTGAGAAAACTTTGGAAATAAAAATCAGAGCAGAACAGAGTTGAACTTGGATTATTCCATCCTTTTTTTCTCCCTGATGCAACACTGTTACATTCTGTAAAAAATGCATTTATCCATGTGACATGAGATCAAAAGACATTTAAATCTTCGGTCGTGATGTTTGTTTAATTAAGCTAAGAGATTGATTTAATAGTTATGGCTAATCTTTATATAAAGATTTCTTTTTTTTTAGATTGTAAACTGTGTTCTTGAAATTAGCCTGAAAGTAGCTGCATATTTGACCCTTAGCAGCAACAACAAACGTACACAGCAGCTCTGACATGCTATCAGAGTAATGGATCATTTTAAAGAGCCTGGAAATGATTAAACACGGGTGCTGCTGCATGCAGTCTTTAATTGATTGATTTGAGTTTGCGGTCAGAAAATGACTGTCAGCTACAGCTTATCTATAATTATCAGTAATCAAAAACAGACTTCTCTCTTCCTACTGCTGTAATGCTCTTTCAGTGCTCTTGACATTTGTGTGACTCAGGCATTCATCTGCAGTTGCCTAATAGTGTTAGTTTGAATAACAGTATGTGCTGATAAGTACTAGGCAGAAAAAGCAATACCTTTGTACCTCAGAAATAATCACTGTGAGTAAGGTGGAGAGAAATTAGCGGGGAAAGGTTTAGGATATTCTTTTCATTTTGTGCTGATGACAATGCAACAGTAGAGAAAAATCATGTTCTTTTTTTCTTTTTTCCCCCTTTGTTTGTGTACTGGATGAAGAGCAACCATAGACCCCCTGGAGGAGGAGCAAATTTTATTCTATATCAGTTAATGTAAGCAAACAAAATAATCCCATGCTCTTGGATATCCCTCCTGGAGTGATTAGAAAGACATTTGAATTTTAAGGAAGACTCTGCAAATTGCCCTGCGTGGACCGCGAGCCCTACTTTGATTGAGCGACCTAAACAAGAAGCTACCTGCCCCGATGGAGCGACTGTGAAGTGTCATTGGCATCCTTGGCCGCAGCACCATGAGCGAATGGCAAAGACAACTGGTGACAGGGAGGTTGTTCCAAAAACAGAAATGGTTCTCCTGCCTCTTTTTGACTTATCTTGAAATGGCTGATGTACAACAAGGGGGGGGGGGGGGCTCCTGCCAGCTCACGTTGGAAGCTTTTTGGGGGAAAAGAGGAGGAAAAAATCTGTTCCTACTCCATTTTTAAAACAGGGAAAATTTGCTCAATTCCTGCTCAGCTGCTAGAACAAAGGATTCAGTCACCTAATTCCAGAGCAGAACCAGGAATTAAGTGGTGACCATGCCTCTGAAGACTAGGCACCACACTGCTTATCACCATAGTGCCCAAATCTCATTTAGATTTATCCTCTCATGACTAAACTATAGGAAACTATAGAAACTACCCTTTCAAGACACATAGAGGAATTCTGCTCTGTATGAACACTGAAATGCCTTGAAAACTACAGATCAATGAATAACCTGTCAAAATTTGAACACTCCCATTTAACCTTCCCTTACTGCTGATCATAGAGGGATTACTCTCCACAACATGGGAGAAGCACATGAGAGCTGGAAAATGTGTGACAGGCAAACTGGAAAATACAGATCCATTTTTTCTGGTGTATGTTTCCAACTGAGCGGCAAAAAGGAGGGCATCCCAAAAGAGGGGAGACTTTCTGCTTTCCCAGTGAAAAAGAAAAAGAATCAGGAAAGATTGCAGTGACAAAGAGGGAAAAAAAATAGGTTATTTTACATTCTACTGATGTACTTGGTATATCCTATCTGCTCATGGTAACTAGATTAAGTAATTACACAAAACACAAAAGTTTAAGATATAAAAAGGTTCTTTAAAAAAAAAAACCCTTCAAAGTTGCCTATCCTTCCCGAATGTATGCAAACATCAATCATGTTTTTTTTAATGTTTGAAAAAGGTAAACCTATTAAAGCTAAGTGCGAAGGAAATAATCCTTTTCATCGGATGAGTCATGAGAACATGCAGCTTTCTCATTGCAGGTAGCCCCTGTGGGTGGTTTCATTTCCCCACATTTCATCGTGGGGAAAAGAAAACAAATTGCTAGCGAAAACACATCACATTCGTAACAAAAAGATGAACAGCTTAAAAGCCCTTGTAGCCCTGAAGCAAATCTACTAATGACTGAYGTATGGTGAAATCTTTCTTCTGTGCTTATTTGATAACTCTGAATAAATTTTAAGCTCTTTGGGCTGTATTCTCTTCTGCACAATTGTGGTACCAATTTATAATGGGTTTTTAGGTTGGATTCTATGAAAACAAATGCTCAAATTTGTTATACTTATCAAAATAAAATGGTCTTTTATTTAGTATTTTCTCTTCATATTTTACATAAAGACTTTCATCTTCAGTCACTGAAGGAGGAAGCTGCTATTTTTGTCCACAGGACTAGGTCTCTCTGTAGAGTCTGTTGAGCAAGTAGTCCATAGATGTGCTTTATAAACAGGTAAAGTCTCTTCCTGTTAGCTAATGCTCTAAGAGCAATGTATGTCTGCCTGCTTCCCCTCTCCAACAGGCATATATTCTGGCTGCACTTCCTATTTTTTGATTTATAAGCCAGAACTGCAGAACACTTTCACGATGCTTGCCTGTCAGCACGTGAGTCATCTCACAGAAACCTACTTGTGCTGAAAGATAAGTATGTACTATGCTGGACCAGGGCCTAAACAATTTGAGCCAAAATGCTGGGGCCAAACAGCTCTCACCATTCARAGATTCACAGCCCAGATCAGAATGTTGTGACTCTGGATCAGCTCTGATATTTCTACCAAATTTCATCTCCTTAAGTAAGTTAAATTCCAACAATGAAAGCTCTGCGTGCTTCCACTCTTCTCAGGACAGGAAAGAACAAAAGACAAAGCCCTAAAGCACTCAGCATATATGTATGCATTCTTTTGTCTTGTTCCCAGAAAAATGGGAACAAGATATGGATGGATAAAATGAATGGGATAAAAATCAGTATCATTCTTATACCATGTCTTTTGTTTTTATTCTTGAAAAATCATTATAGCAGAAAATATTGCAAAAAAAAGATGGGGGGGGAGCCACATTTGTGCTTTGATACCTGTACAGGGTAGATCCCTGCTGTTCTAGCATTCCCCAACAGCTCCCTCATTTATCAGGGAGGCCTTGTGTTACACTACTGTTAGTGTGCTACCCCAGATACTGTTCAAATGTTGCAAGAGAAGGTGCCAATGGAAAAAATATTTTGGCCCTTTGAATTTCTCTTTGACAAGTACTTAAAGGAACCAGAGTTGACAGGATGATAAATTTCTGCTGCAGTTTTGAGACTAAAAGTGCAAGTTGGCACACAGTGATCCCATTTTTTAATCAATTCAAGATGGACTTGGAAGGGGCATATTGTCTTTGTCTTCCACATGTTGCGCAAAGAAAGTGTGTAGTATCAAGCTTAAATTTCTCCTCTGATTTTCTCAGATGGATGTGTATGCCACCAAAAAAACGACTACGGTGCTGGCACATTTGCTAACCCATTAATATGAARTGTAAACCATATTCCAGTGAGATGCCTCGCACACTAGTATGCATGAGATAAGAGGTGGGATACGATTCTGTTACAGCCAGTAGTAAAAGGGGAAGAAACAGAGCCTCTGGAGCGGCAGTAGGGTGCAGTTAGTGATAACCCTGGTGGCAACCGCTGCAGCTTTTCAGGGTGCAGCGCCTGCCGCTGGGTGTTAGCATGGGTGGATGGGAGCAGGGAACTGAAGTCAGCAGGAAGAGAGTCAAGACAATTTAGCTTGCACTCTGCTAGACCTAGCTGACCCACATATCATATCCCTGAAAATGGTGATCTATGCAAAAGCTGCATGTGTGGCATAGGCTAATGCCTTTTGCTACCACCTGAACTCCCATTCACTGAAAGCAGTGGAAAGACTCCCATTGACTTCAGCAGACCTGGAGCAGTGACTTAGAGTTTATTTGGAATAAATTGTTATGTGTCTTGTCTTAGATTATTGAATAGAAGAAGCCAGCAAAGAAATATAGGCACATTCATAATGTGTCTCTAATTCACACTAACATTCACAGATTCAAAATTTACAAGGCAAAAAGTAATGATTATGCTCATCTAATCTGCCATCCTGTACGACATAAGCCTTAAAATCTCTCATTTGATTTTCAGCCTCAGTCCCCAGCTAACTGTTCAGTTTAACTAAGCTCGCTGTACAGGTCTATTTAATGTCCTATTTCTAGTCTGAGTTTGTCATGTCTCATCTTCAAACTGATTGTTTCTCCAGAGCCTAAAGTGACAATTTTCTTCAATAGTTTTTCTGTACCACTCTGTGCAACAGTGTCTCCGTTTAAATGTTTGTTCCAAAACCTTTGCTTTTACAGTACGTTTAGGAAAGCAACTTATATAACTGTTCTCAATGAATAGATTATATACAGTCAAGTGTGCAACAGGTTTGGCTGTCTCATCTGAAGCTCTTCAGGAACACTTTATATATTCCTTTTCCATAATGTTATTGACTAATTTTGCCCAGAATTCCCAAGACTTCAGAAGACTCTACAGTACATTTTGTTTTATTTTTGTGTCTTATTGGAGGCTGTTTTCTTATATTTCTGTGCATGAAGACGCAAGCTCCCACACAAAGAAACCCACAGACCACAGTAACCTCTTGGATGGGGGGAAAAAGTCTCCAGTTKTTATGTCCATTTTTGGAAAGTGCAGTTGAACTACTCATAATCTGAGTTCATCCAAAACTATTTTTGAAGTCTAGCTGTCAGCATTTTCAGTTCAGCAATATTTCTGCACTGCACTGAAAGTCACAAAACTAGAGCATTGTGGCCTTAAGCTTTCAAAAATGTTTGCATGGAGTTGGATGTACTTTTAAACCAGTGATAAAGCTAAGGAGCGCTTATCTCCTATCCCAAGAAAAAAGGCCATGGACACTTTATATCCTTTATTTTATTACCTCTCATCATAAAATCTGCTAGCAGACAAGTTTCTTTTTTAGCCTTTTTCACATATCAATCTGTACATTTAATCCTTCTTTTGCTTATATGCCCATAATATGTAACCTTTCCTGCAGCAAACTACAGGGCTTTCTAAAAAGAATTTCTTTTTTCTGGCCCTCTTAACATCAATCAGTTTTAACTTTAGCTTTACTAGAAAAGGGTTTCCAGCCCATCATTTTAACCCTCCTACTAAGAATGAGGTTAAACCACCATGTGGCTCATATGGGCCTTTCCTTTCTCAGAGAAAGAAGGAATACAGTTTAAGGATAGTTCTTATCTAGTTTTTATTTTTAAAACATCTTGCAGCTCTATTTCTATCCTCATTGAAATATACAGAAAAGCCTTCAACTCTTTTAAAGATACATAAAGGCACATTGGCCATTAAGGGCTGATATTTGCTGTTTTTACTATTGAAGAGAGGTGATAAAAAGCAGCCAAAATAACCAAAGCAAAAAAGAACATGTCTGCCATCAACTTCAGATCTCCAGAAAGTATCTCTGCCTTCAAGCTTTCTGCCATTTGCTAACCTTCTCTGGCTATCCCTACATTATGGATCTTCTGTCAGTCCTCCTATAATTTTTTTTTTTTTTTTATTCCCTGTGTGTAGCATAGACACAGGACTCCTGTTACTGATATAAGAAGGCCAGTTCTCTTCAGAGGTCTGAATGGTGATTACCGAGCCATGCTAAACATAACTCATATCACTCATATCATTATGCTCAACATAACTTGTGCTTCCAAATCTCTTGGGTTTTTTTCTGAAACTAAAATATATTTTAAAGAAAACTATTCAATTGTTTTACTTTTCAGTTTATAGAAGTCAAGGATATTAACAGCAGGGTTTTTATAGGTGAAAAACAGTCAAGAACTACTTTTCCTCTGAATTTATATTTTGCAATCAAAAAGTATAGGAAAATATAATACATTTTAAGAAATACTGAAAATTGTTCTAAACAAAACAAATCTTTCACAGGTACTTCTTTTATACCCTTAACGTATTTTAGTCAGTCAGTGCTGAGGAGTATTAGCAGTCTCGTAACAACCTTTTTCATGTATGTATACATGTATAATTATGTTTATAGTTCTTTTTAATTTTCTCTCTAAAACTCTGAATAGGTGATGGCCATATTCTTCATCATAAAATTCCAAAATGCCAGTTTTCAGATCTACTGCAGCACAGAGAGATTTTCATAAATATTATGAACAAATCATTTTTCTTAAGTAATAATATTTGCTCTTATTATTTTAGCTTAGTATTCTCCCTTGATGACAATGTGGGTGTATAAATTATAATGATTGGTTAACCTCAAAAAACTTTAGAGGTTTACATGAAAGGTCTTCATCTCAAGTGAACATGCTCTTCCATTAGTTTCCTGGCATGTTCTGACCTGGCATGGACAGAAAAAAATAAATAATTTCAAAAAATTAATATCCCTTCTGAAAATAAGTCTTTACTTCTAAATATTGCTGACTGTTTTCCCATGAAATGAGTTTCATTTGCTGCAAACATTGTTCCACAAAGACCTTGGAGAAGGGAGGAGCAGAGGATATATGCACATTCCTGTACACATCCCATAACCAGACTCCACATCATTCTGTTGCTAAAGAACAATCCTATGACAAAATAATATAGTTTCACTTCTTTATGCAAGCAGCATCAGAGGGGAAGAATAAGAATGATAAAAATCTAAGCTTATAGGCCACGCTTCATTGCTCATGGCATACAACATGCCATTCTAATAAAATCTAGGAAACATTATGTTCTGGTAGTAATTCTAGTAAAATCTAGGAAACATCTAGTAGCATTTTGGTATTATAAGATTTGTCCATCTAGCAAAAGAAGCTATGTAAGATCACTTGGAAGGGATTCAGCAAGTTGTAGAAGATATTGCCATTCTGCTACAGAGATGGTCTTTAACCCACTCTTTTGGAGAGGCAAACCTGCACAGAAAATGAACCAATCTTGGCAGACAGATTGATAAACCCACTGAATACAGGGGGCTGCATTCTACCGTTAAAAAAAAAAAAAAAAAATCTAATGTGCTATAAGAGGATAGAATCCAGAACTGAAAACAGAAATACAAGTCAAGTATAAAATTGGTATTAGTGAAAGTTGTCTCAGTACCTCAGTATGCACACAGTATGCAAAAGATCTACTCATCTTGTCTCATTCTATTTAAGTTAAACTCATCCATAGCACAGGATCAGGTAAACACTGGTTGGATTTCCTTGCATATGAAGGATGGACTAAAATAATTAGGCATTTGAAAGGAAGCTGGGGACTCCTGTAAGAGGACTTTGGATTGCTAGTAGCCAGATAACACATCATGGTTTCTGTAGTCTTTCCCCAAAATTCAGAGCTATATAAAAACTACAAAGAATGAATTATCTATTTGTTAGCTGCAGAAAGTAACATAATCCACACTATGAAGGGAAGGGTAGTAGACTGGCTTGTTCAGAAAAAGAATGGAAATTGCTTTTGGAAAGCTTATCAATTAAATATATGTTATTCCTTCTGCAGGGGACCCGGTGGAATTTATTATCCTCTGACACAGAAAAGCCTTGTTTTGACAAATAAGGATGATAGAAACTGGTTAACTCCTTCTACCTGGACCTTTCAAGGCCTGTTGACAGATGCAAATATTTTCTTATGGCAATGTAACCTATAATTATAAATATGTACCTTTGGCAACATGTTAGATCTTCCAAAACGTGAAAGGAAAAAATTAATAACCATACCCAATATTTATACAATCTACATAGTAACGTATTCTTTGTGTAGGGGACACCCAGGAACTTCACATTATGAATAAGGAAATGGGAGCATTAAAAGGTGAAGAACTTTTCCAAACTCCCAAAGAAAGACAGTAGAAGAGCTGCAAGAAGAACTTTGATCATTTGCCTTGATTTTCCACCGTTTCATCTTCTGGCTTTATTATGCTTTATACGTTCATATTCAGCATGCTCAAAAATAGACTTGTTTGTGGTGTTTGAATGTTCTCATTTCTCTGAATTGCAGAGGTAATTAAAAGAAAGAGAGCAGATCATTTTCTAAGATATATTTTTGTCTGCAGTTTGGACTCAAGTTTCGGACTCAAGCCTGTGGAATTAGGAAGAGTTTCTAATATATTTGGCACCTCCTCCTTTCTAAGTTTTACAAACATATTTTTAACTCTATTCTTCAGGGATTTTATTCCCAACCTATGACATTTCACAGCCTAATACAGTTGTCATTAATTAATGCTTATTCCCCCTATAGTACTCTAAATGCCAAGATCTGTGGAACCTAATCCAGCCTAAGACAGTGACATAAAATGCCTACATTATCACAGAATGGCCTTTTCTTTGTCATTTATCAACAGCTAAATCAAGGAAGATACTTACCAAATGAAGTCCAATTCAATTGTTTCCAAAGACATTCAGGTCTCTAATGGCTAGCATCTGATTCCTTTTTCAAGGTTTTAACCATCAAAATGCACATAAAATATTAAAATAGACATTTTATTCTACCTAGGATTTGGGGTAGGATAGATATATAAACCAGTGAAGTTCTGCAAGGCTAGACATATAAGTTGGGGAAATAAAAAGCATCCATTAATAGCTCTGATGTCTTTCTTTAAAGACAGGAACCAAAATATATCAAACATTTTCTTCAAACCCACCTCTTTTTAAGTTGATGGTGAACTCCTGTTCACTTCATTTAAAGACCTAATCCTGGTCCTAATTAATCAGGAATGTCATGGGTTCTGCCACTGAAATTTTTGTTGCTAATTTGAGAAAATAATAAAACATTAAACAGTTTTGAAAAATCTTGAAAGCTAAAAATATACAGTTCTTATTTCATCAGTGATTTCTGTTCAGCCTAACTGTGAGTATAACAGAATTAAATGACTTCTGTATAATAAAGCTGTTCCTTTTTTATCACAGATCCTTAAGGGCAACCCCACTACATAAATATGTCTCCTTTACTTGGAATAATGGAACCCAGGCCAGGGTGAGTCCAGTACTACCCAACACTTGATTTTCTGGGCTATTTATAGAGATGATTTTTAAAGCAGCATTAATATGACCCATTTCAGAGTGACTGAGAATTTGGCCCACTTCCTTGCCCCTCCCAGAGCTATAGCTGTCAAGGTTTCAAGTAATGGAATCCAGTAGCATGAAATAGTAAATTTATTTTGCTTAGGCGTGCACACACACACTCACACACACACAGAGTCATCATAATTTCCTATGACATTTAAGAGAAGAAAAACTCTCATACATAATATTCTAAAGGTTGAATATTTGGCTACCAGTTTTTTCCAAAATAACTATTAAAGTTGTAATCGAAAGTGTTCCAGGCCACAGGGTTGGGTGGTTAAATTACACACTGAGGGGGAGATGGGCTGCGAACACTCAATGTGAGCTTTATTCTCTCCAAAAATGCTTTCATTAGGGAAAAACCTAAAGACAGGCAACTCAATTTTATAATAAGAAAGTACCATTTTTTTCTATTGAACTGACCATTTTGGAAACTCAAAGGGTTCCAAGCATACTATTAATTTTTTACAATGTCAGCATGCTTTTTATAAACTGCATTTTTTTCTGAATTTTTACGGACCTCTGTTTTGGAAATATTTTATACTCCAGAGGAAAGATTTTGCTTTCCCCAAAGTGGGAAACAGTATCATATTTAAGCCATATGATCTATTTTTATAAATGCCATAAATATGGAACAAGCCCTTTCCAAATTGTTCACTTTATAAACAGTGCCTAGCAAGAGCTATAGAAAGGCCTTTGTTTGCTTTGTTCTTAAAGGAGATTTCTTGCACGGATTTTCTCTGCAAGTGTCAGGAGTGGATGCTCAGCATCATTTCAGCCTCTTTGGGCCTGGAAGCATGCTGGCACAGAAGGCCGTGTGGGTGGATATGTCCTTCCTCCCTTTTCCTCATGGCTACCTCCTGATGTAGGAGATCCAAAGGCCACTGAAGTCAATAGGAGCCTTTCCAGAAAGGGTAGCAACTTTTGATCAAACCCACTGAATCAGGGTATGCTCAGGGAAAATGCTGCAACATGCAGCGAGACTGCAGGAATTGAGTCCTTTTGGGGAGGACTGTGCTCCTTTGATCCCAATCCTACAGTTCCCTGCCAAGGTGCATCACCACTTGGTCAAAAACGCCTAATGAAGTGTTTCTTCCAAACGTCTCTTCTCCAAATTACCTCAACGTCAAGAAAGATAAGGAGGATATTGTCTCAAATATGTAACTTTGAAAGGTCATGACTTTAAAGCCAAGTCTCATAACTAGAATTAAAACACAAAAATTGTTGGGTCTTTCAAGAAGTGTTTTTCCCATCTTATCCCTAGAATATTCCATACTTTTAGCCTTGAATATTTCAGATGTTGAATGCTTCAAATACAATGTTCAATATTTCAAATACAACAGATTTTAAAGCTGTATTATTAAGTAAGCTACTATTTCCTCTTTTTCAGTTTTGTGTTGCTGCTTCTTTAGTTGGATGGATGGTAACTAGAGGACTTACAGACAGAGTTCTAGAAACACATGCCCTTTTCCTTACTGTCCCCACCATCTCCAAAACAGCTTAAAACACATACCCAAAATAAGTATTTGTAGCACAAACAGCATAAGTTTTGGAGAGTGTTCTCAGGTTTCTGGCAGTGCTCAGTGGGAAGGACCTGCAAAGCTGTATTGTGGGGTTGGTGTTCATGAGCAACAGAGCTATGTCAGGCTTTCTTGGAGAACATCCAGAGTCTAGACCACCCACTTGCAGGTTTGCTTCTTCCTTGCCCCCATTTACAGGGATGTGAAGCCTCATCTGTTAAACAGAATTTCTTTTACGGATTTTCTTTTTTATTTAAAGGTGGCRTATAAAAGGCACAACCTGGCAAAGGGATAGAACCAAGGAATTCAGTAGCTCTCCAGAGAAATCTGTTACAGGCCTGGGATATTTCCATAGTAACCCAAAGAAGTTAATCTCCTCCTTTCAAATAAATGAGCCTTATGTGGAGCCTAGGAAATAACATAATTATAACCACGCTTCTCATACACATTGCCATCTACCCTTTTCTGACAGCAGTTCATCCTCAGGCTTAAGTGAAAAGGAAAAAAATGATTAGCAGAGAACAAAAATATATCAATAAAGAAGAAAGTATATTTCCTTATTAGAGAGCCTAGGCCCTCTCCTCCTTCCTTATTCCACTACATACAGAATTATAAAACACAGAAATGTTCACAGGTTATTAAGTATTAAAATGCTGATGTCAGCAAGCCAACAAAAATGCAAAGGACAATATATAGAAGTGTTGCTGGGGCTAACATTGTAAAGTATTCATTTTAGGACAAATTTTAGAGTTACCCCAAGAAAACTGTAGACATGACAAACACATAAATTGCTAGATTAACTAAATCACATCCATCCTGTGCATTCTGCTCCACAAGACATAATTTCCTAGCACCATCAGGTGGAAATACAGTTGAGTCCTGACACATTTACAAAAAGAACCAAAGCCCTTTATGTTTTGGTGTTCTTCTTCATCACATCACTAAGAATTTACATTTTCCCTAATGCTCACCAGGTCCGGACAGGCATGAAAAGAAGAAACCAGTTGCATATAACATACAAACTGTTATTTGCAGTTGCTTACAGGTTAATAGACTGGCTACACTTTTCCCTCTTTCCTGGGGAAATAGCAAATGCCTGTTTGAAATGCACAGCAACAGCTTGTTTGCGACTAATCTAAATTTTGAGTGATACCACTGATACTGCCCTGACAGGCACAGCACCAGTAATGGTCGCTTAGGCATTTGTGCATGTTTGTGTACATGCGTGTGCATGTATGAATGTGTGTGAGGCAGAGAAGAAAATGTGTGTGCAGTCTTCTCAGAGGAAGTAAACTGGGAATCCTGGAATTTTTGATTCCTAAAGTGTGTGCACTGCAGAAGGATTGACCTGTGAGCAAATTCATGTAGGAACAGTGCATTCCTTACTCCTTCCTAGAAAAACCCTGCCAAAAATCTGAGTAAATGGTGCAGAACAATTTATTTTCAATTGGGCCCCAAGGAGTCACAAGTAAAAACAGAGAGACAAAATAGGTAGAAAGCATCTATGCACTGTATGCTCAAAAGTGCACTTATAAAAAAGAAAGGAGGTGGGGGTTTACAGATTGGTCATTTTATCCCTGGAGTGCCATTAAATGTTCCAGGCTGTGTGTATCTGGGATCATGCCAAATGTTTCATGTCTATTCCATGGTGTTGCTGAACATTCCCGCTAATGGCCAGATCCTCTCAGACTTAAACCTGCTGACTCTTCCAGGTAAGAAATAACATTCAAGAAGGTGTTAGTGAAGTGGGCTAAGCAGAAGCACTGCAACACAGGATCTGTGCAGGAAGGGTTCTCCTCTCTGCTGAGCTCTGAAGCACTCACTCAACATTTTTGGTCCCTGCGGAAGTTAAGCGGCCTGTTCCTGAAATGCAACAGTCTGGTTTTAATCTTGCCAGGAGCTCAGGGCTCTGGCACCCAAAGGCAGACTAACTGAAAAATGAGTGGGGCCAGCCTGCATGGCATAGATGGCAAGATCAGGTCCTGCTGTATGACATGGATATTCTCAGCACCCCTTTCCCTTGTTAKGTGGGTCCATGTGGGCAGAGAGAAAACCGTTAAAATGGTTTGTTTGGGGTGTTTTATGTCTCAGACTTGGCATAGTGTATATAAAGTTTTATTCTTCTTGAAGGCCTAATGGAAAAAGGTACTCCATCAAACTACAAAACTGGGCACTGACCTGGAGCTCGAATGACTCTTTAAGTTTGAACTCCTTGTGTTTCTGCTCACTTACCATAAACATTTGCTCTTGATTCTTGTTTAACATGAAGAAAGCACTCCACGGTGGCTCTGCAGGATACAGGCACATGTGATTCTCTCAAAAGGGAGGATTAAACAGTGCAATTCCAGAACTGGTCTCTGCCCCACTACTGCTATATACATTTCAAAACATGAGATGATTGTCTTGTTGCTTCCTTAAACAGCTGGACACACAGTTGACTAACTGTCCTCACTCTATACACTCTTCCTGCTGAGCCATGTTTTGTCAGTGGCTTTAGCTTTCTTTCAGGGGTTACTCTCTGTGTGTATCTCCTTTGACTATRGTGGCTTAGATTTTAAATTTACTCTTTATGTCACTACTGTAACAAAAGAGGCATGAGTCTGACATCTTCTGGACATAAAGATAAGTAGAACCCCCAGTTTTCATTGTCACCATGTTGGGCATATTTTCCTAAGAAATAAGGAAAGCTCTTACTCTAAATTCCTGTCTAACCAAGTTTTTGTCCACAGAGAGAAAGAACTGGAGTCTTTGTTTTTAATTGCAAATACATACAGTGCTTTCAAACTGTTTTCCTTTCTTGGCAATAGGTTTCACTGTTTAGGTCGTTTCCTTGCTTCCCTTTTCCTCAGCAGGGGACAATGTGGTCCTCATAACCTCTCAGAAACTAAGGATCTTTTGTGTGTCTGTGTTTATCTTGAATATCTAGGACTTTGCAGCAGTTAGTCTTTTCCCAAAGAATAAGTCTGTTTTTCAATAATTGCTTGGAAAAGACATGGAGTGAATGACAAAGAAACACCAAAGACAGAAGAAAAGAGCATGGTGTGCATGTTGTCCAAACTTTTCCTCACCTCCTCTAGCCCTCTCAAAAATAAACCCTCCAAAAAAACCCAAAGCTCGACATGAAGCATATGTGAAAGCAATAACTTGCTCTGGAGAATCCATGTCTTTATGCTACCCCTTAAAATATTTCAGATAAATCAGTCAAACAAATAATGGGAATCTAAACTAAACCAGTTGGACAGAGTCTAGAAGCCCAGTGTTCCTGGAAGTGCTGAAATAACATTCTATATCAGCCAGCAAAAGAAAAAAATGCCAAATCTAATTTAAGGGGGGGGGGGGAGCGGAGCTTTATTTACAGAACGTAGCTGTTTTTAAAATAGTCTCCAAGTTGATCTTTATTTTTAAAGCACTGCTGCTGTTTCAATTAGGCACATATTTAGCTGAAGGAATTGCCATACCAGCATTCAGGAGCCAAAAAGAGAAGTAGCATTTGAGTGGGCCAGTTAGAGCAGTGTCCCAAGGCCCCATGGTAGTGAAGGTAGATCTGTATTGCTGCTAAAGCAAAAGGAGGATTCTGCCCCCCTACACACTTTGCCCATCCCTAGTTACAGTGATGCCTATAATTATAATCTTCCTGTAGTGCTTGGCAATGCTATATACATCACCCCTTCAAGTGGCACATCTGCTACTTCTCAACTTCCTCTAAAGACCTTGAGAGATATCTTTTGTAGTGTACTTGGAAACAATTACCTGTCACTTTTTGCTAACGTGTGAATTATGAAAAGTAAATAAAGCCCCAAAATCTCCAGGACCATGCATGTGGTGGCCTCACGTGGATTGGACTTGGGGCCTGACAAAAACAAGCAAACTAAACATACAGTCATTAACACATGATGACACTCTATAGTGCCCTGTGAGGATTATATGGCATGACATGCAAAGTCTCTGGCAGCAAAGGAGTTTGTGCCTGCAGGAAAAACACAAGAAAGAAGTTAAAAGATAAGAAAAAGTAGTTATATTCATATTGCAATAGCATGTATTTGACAATACAGCCTTCAGCAATACAGTTTAGAAATAATCTGCTGGAATAACTGTTGCAATCACTTCCCAAGAAATTTGGAAATCCAAGGGTGGTCTTGTTGCTAAATCACAGAACTAGACATCACGATTTAGTTTCCAGATGATGACAGAATTTCCCTGTGATCCTGAGCAAGTGCTTAACCTTTCGGTTCCTTCAACCTTTCAGTTTTCACACAGATAAAATACAGAATCACAGAATCGCTGAGGTTGGAAGGGACCTCTGGAGATCATCTAGTCCAACCCCCCTGCTCAAGCAGGGTCACCTAGAGCACATTGCACAGGATTGCATCCAGGTGCATTTTGAATATCTCCAGAGAAGGAGACTCCACAACCTCTCTGGGCAACCTGTTCCAGTGCGCTGTCACCCTCACAGTGAAAAAGTATTTCCTCATGTTCAGATGGAAGTGTCTGTGTTTCAGTTTGTGCCTGTTGCCTCGCGTCCTGTCACTCAGCACCACTGAAAAGAGTCTGGCTCCATCCTCTTGACACCCTCCCTTCAGATACTTGTACACGTTGATCAGATCTCCTCTCAGCCTTCTCTTCTCCAGGCTAAACAGGCCCAGCTCTCTCAGCCT
>NW_020451083.1:0-24359 GCF_003343035.1 Apteryx rowi
GCTCAGCGGCCCATTGTGAGGAGCTCATGACACCTTCAGAAGGCCTCTGCGCCCGTCAGCGATGTCACAGCCCTGCGAGGGCAACCAAGGGCCCCGCTGCCGCGCAGGCCTCATTTGTGCACACCGCTTTYGGAGTAGCAGCRGATAYGGCTGGCTGCTCTGCCTTCGTGTGCCTTCTCCTGGGTACTCTTCTGGTACACGGCTTCCCCATACCCGAGGAAAGAGAGGCTTCAGCATCGCCTGAAGGTACGTACTCCAGCGTAAAACCTCCTCTCCCCCACTGTGAAACACAGGTAGTGCTGCCCTTCCTGGTTCCATGGGATTGTCAGTGAGGGTCAGTTTTCAAAAGACATCTCATTTCTGTGACTGCTGGTAGTAATGTCACCTGGGGGACGGACTGAGGAAAGCACAATGGGGAAATGAGCACTAGGGCCCCTGAGGCATAAGTATAGGGAAATTGACTCTGAAAAGCACTTTAGGGCACACTTACTTTGAAGGGCATGCTTAAGCACCTCAGTGAGTTGAGGGGACTCCCCTGCAGGAGGGTTGCAAGGAGTGCTGTGACTGTAGAAGAGAAATGGGCACTAAACACAGTACAGTACGCAGGAGCTTACTGACCCACCAGGCTATTTATCACACTGCAGAGAGGCCCAGGACCTCTGGCAGGCACCCAAAGGCACCACTGCTGGATGGTTCACCCAGCAGGAGAGGAGTAGGGAGCAGAGTGGAGCACACACATGACCCTGTGCAGCCTGGCCACAGGTGCTGGGGGTGTGGTATGGACCTGCTCACAGGCAGTCATTGTGGAAGGGCAAGTGTTCAAGCTCTCCAGGACAAGCCTGTTGCTTAGAAGGCCATCCCAGCAGGCCTGTGGTAGTTTGGCAGCTAGTGGAGGGACTTAGAGCAAAAACTCTTGTCAAGGTTCCTCAGAAAGATTTACTGGACATTTGACGTGGCCTTAGGATGTGTCTTTAGCACACAGGTTATTGTGCATCTCACTGGTGGGTGATACAAGACTGCAGAAGGATGCTTCAGGCTGCATTATGGCCCACAACAGTCATATCAAAATGCTGTTGTTTCAGATGTTTGCAGCAAATCCCTACCATGCATTTAGCTCTGGTACAAAGAACAAGGATAGTGTTTTCATGAGCTACAAGATCAAAATTCTGCCCTCCAAAAACATTCAAAGAAACCACAGTTCACAGCTGAGGCAAGGCAACCCATTCTACAGTTGAGTTTCTTGCAGCCCCAGTTTCCTCATGTGGGGTACAGTTTTCTGCATACCTTCCTTACTTGCGTTCCTAGCATGACAGATGTGTTTTTGCCAGTGATATGCAGAGATTCTGGTTTGTACATAACTCACATTTCTGTGGAAGTCTGATGAGCTTTATTTTTCAGAAGTGTGGTGTAAAAATACTATTTCTCATTTTTCAGCATTGTCAGGACCCCACAATGGGAACACAAGTAGAAAGTCACTATTGTTTATGCCACTTTTAAGAAAGGCACACTTTC
This sequence comes from Apteryx rowi, assembly GCF_003343035.1. Taxonomy (NCBI): domain Eukaryota; kingdom Metazoa; phylum Chordata; class Aves; order Apterygiformes; family Apterygidae; genus Apteryx; species Apteryx rowi. The sequence goes on from NW_020451083.1 coordinate 1,513, forward strand.
CTTAACACAAATAGTGACATCATTCAGATAGTACTGCTTTTCTGAATAGCATAAGTCTTCCCTTCACTTTGACACAATTTCCAGTGTCTTCTTGCTGAAGAATCAAAGGCAGGCAACATGAATTTGGCTTGACATTCTTCACCTATGTATAATTTCCATGAGATTTTTTAGAAGAGCAGTGTTTGACTGGTGATTTATATGCTAGATGCAATGCAGCCAGGCTTCTGAACTACTTTTCACCATCTCAGCAAATAACTCTTCCAACATGAAATTGGAGTAGACTGCTATAATGCTAAGTATGGCCAAGCAGTACAGTAGTTGTAAATATGCTGTCCACTGATTTTCCAAATACTTCTTGTCTCCAGATAAGACGTTAAAAGCTTTCATAGTGTCACACTGACTACTTAGAGATTTCATTGTAAACGCCTTACTTGGTCTGAGCTTTGTAACTGTTCACTTTTTCAGATTGCTTCTGTTCTGAAGCAATGTGGTTTTCCCAGCAAGTCTCCCCTTCTCATTGCAAGGGGCACAGCTCTATTATTTCTGCAATGCACCCTAACTTGCAGGCTTTGCTGGGCAGTGAAGACACTGAAGACTGCTGTTTTTTCACCCAGCAGTGACTAAATTGCACCTCAGAAATACAATATCTTCTTTATGATTGAGAATACTACTACAAAAGAATGAATAGGCATTAGCTTTTATATTAAAACTGCATCATGTCATCCCGCTCTCTRCTGAGATTCGATAGCACATAACAGCCATAAACCAGTACCTTTTAGTTCATCCACCAGGTCACTGTCAGGATCAGCTGCTCCCTCTGGGCTGAGAGCCAAGGGCAGCACCAGCAGGGCCAGGGCCTCACCAGACAGCCTGACCTGCAGTACCCAGACCAGGGAGCAGAGCCAGCCTGTGGGCAGCAGCCAGGTTCAGTTGAGGGTCCAGACTGCCAGGCAAGCTCATGGTGATGAGGTGGGTCCGAGGTCAAGCTGGGAAGTTGACCATAGGGCAGGGCTGGGACAAGGCCAGCTGAGGGTAACCACATTCAGATCCAGCCCAGTCATCACCAGGCAGGTCCACAGGGACAGAACAGGGCTGAGGTTAGCCTAGATACCAGGGGCTGACCTAGATCAGGGGGCTGTGGCCAAGCAGCACTGTGGCTGAGCTGGAAACCAGCACCCATACAACACAGCTCAGGAAGGTATTGCAGACCCCAGGCTGAGCTTAAATATAGCTCCAGGGCCTGAGCAGGGCCTGGGGGTCCCAGGTGAGGCTGGTCAGGGCCGTTAAGACTTAGTAATGCCCTCAGCACCCTGACACTCATTGATCAAAGTGGTCTGCAAGATCATATACTTCTGAGAGGTCCCTGATTCTGAGACAGGACATTTTTAACAGACAGTTCTTGCCATTCAGCTTTTAAAACAGAAAATTCATATCCACAGTTGGTGTAAATCATGATTTTTCTTCTGGTTTGTAGGGTAGATAAACTGTTCTATAGCTGCCTGAAATGATTGACTAAAGGTTTTGGTTACAAAATATCTGAACTGCATCTTTGGTACTCATTTTAGATCATGCTATTATGAACAATGTCAGTAATATAGATGTCTAAAAAGTTTCGGCCTCCTTGAAAAGTTTGAGTTTGTACAGTAAAGATAGCATTGTGAATTTTGCTTTGGGGCTGTTCAACTAACTTTCTCTGGCTTTAACTGTTACCTATGGCATGAGTGGAGGTCTGCTTCATCGTAAAAAAAATATAAACCTGTCTTCTCCTATGAAAAATCCAAGCAGAAGAGGGCTCATGCCTAGTGAATTCCTTTTCCTGGCTGTATTAACCCTGCCAGCCAAGGGCTGTCTGCTCCAGGCATTAGACCTCCACCTGTGCTATCAGGGCTACAGAAACAGCCCATGGCACAGTTAATGCAAACTGCAGGCTTTGGTCCTTGTCAGCTGTGGGGTTTAGGAGTGCTCAGCAACTGCAAGAAACAACATAGAGCACATAAGGGAGCTGGTTCCCAGCCTTGTGGGAACAAGGGGGTTCGAACCTAGGCACAAAACCTGATTTCACAGCAACAGAAATCAAGGCCAAAGCCCAGACTATCGAAACACATTGGTTTCAGATGCATGTCTGTCTGTGAGGATTTCGCATCACTCCAGCCCTTTGCAGCATGCACCAGCAGGTGAGCAAGTCAGGATCATTCAAAATGATAATCCTGGAGTGTCCACTCAGACCTTGCCCTGGTTTACGCTAGATCCCTCAATCCACTGCTGGGACTGGTGTTGAGGGAAAACCATGTTTTGCAGCTGCTGTGCACTTTGTGACCATCGCCCAATGTTTCTTCCCCTGTGGCAATATGGACATGAGTGACAGCTAAGGAGGGCATTAATTGGGCTCTAGCTTTGAGTTGAGCAACTGAAAAAATATGAAGGGGAGGTTAATTTAAAATGTTAGGGGAAAGTCCCTGCCAGCTCCAGAAGCATCTTGTTCAGTTTCCTACCTGCGGCAGGTGGCGCTCCCCTTCTACAAATATAAGATACCTGGTCCCTGCGTGCATCGTTGTAAACAAGAAATTGGTCAAATGTTCCCTTTCCTTGCCAGATACAATGGGAAGCACTGCACTTTTGAATTATTCCTACAGAAGCCATAAACTGGATCCAGCTCTCAGCTGAGAGAAATAAAGGCAGGACTAGTGGTGGGTATTGGATACTGTCGGAAACTGGAGATCCTAGAGTCTTTTTGACAGTCAAATGAGAAGGGTAACTTCAGATGTTTAGAGTTCTGAAAAGTCTGGTGTTTGGCAAATACAGCCCTGGGTCAGCTGTGCTGCCTTCTGTACACTGAAATGCCCTCCAAATTATTCCATAAAGAAAAAGAAAAGAATACACTAGATAATAAATAAAAAATGGAGCTAAACATGGGATCACTGTCCTGTCATTACCAAATATCACCATTAACATTGCTGCAACCATTCAGCATCAGAAATAGGTGATCTGTGATAACAGAAATCCTTATGCTGACTTCCTCAGGTTTGGGCTGGAGCAATTTCTTAAAATGAAGCACATCAAAGATTGCAACCAAAAAACATAGGTGAACCTGGGGTTTCTGTCATGAGGGACATAAAATTCATCTGTGAAACCTGTCCAGAAAAATCACATCTAGCTGATTTTCTAGCACTTTCYCAAGTTTCATAGAGATTTGGATTCTGAAGGCTATGATGGAAAACATTATGGTCATCTAGTCTAACCTCCTCCATATACAGGCCATAAGATTTTTCTCAGAAATTGAGTAAAATATATCTCGGAGATGGATTCGAAACCACAATAGTCTATCAGCTCACCCAAGCAAGTTCTTGCAATGTACAATCATCTTGTTGCTCAGAAACGGTACTTTCACTAAAGGTAGCAAATTTCTGCTTCTAGCCACTAAAACTTGCTAGGACTTTTGTCAACATAAATAGAAAGCCCTCCTTTATAAAATTCTTGTTTTATAAGTAAGTAAATAGTCAGACTACATCTTTATTATTTTTTTAATAAACTGAACAGAGGGTTCCTCAAATTTTATACTGACTTTTCTTTTTTTTAAACATTCCTGGATCAAGTTCCTTTGAACTCTCTTGCATTCCACTTCTTCCTAGAAATCTGTACACCAGAACTGGACCTCCATTCAAATATACAAGACCCAAGGCCCTCCCTTTACTTCAACTTTTTTTTTAATTTTTCATTTCTTTTAACTAAAATATTACAGCTTTGACATAGCACTCTTCTGACAGCCCATGCACAGGCATTTGTATATGACAAGCCCAGGCATTTTTGCCCATGAACAGTCTTCCACACTTTGAAAACACTGCTGCTGGGCTGCCAGTGGCACTGGTACATGCCAGAATATATCAGTAATCCCTGAACACCATCTCTGCACAAGAGAAACAAAGCAAATGAAAAGCAAAACCAAAACAAAAAGCAGAAATATCTTTAAGTGCATTTCCTCCATTCAAACAGCTAATTTAGCATCTATTAGAGTCCCAGGGACTTCAACAGACAGCAGATCAGGCCCTACATGTTACTCAAGTGGCATCTAAATATGATAATGTTTCATTGACTACAAACTTAAAACAGTTAACACACTAACAGCACTGGTCAGCTCTTTTTTGCATATGTCTTTGCATACCTTCTGCAACAGATATCATGAAGTTTGTAGGTCAGTAGAGCTAAGAAGGACAGCAAAGCCAAACCAGGCTCAAATTCATATGCCCCCATTTACTGTAGTGAAATGACTCTTTGACCTGAAGCAGTAATACACGTTTAGCAACTACCAAATGCATTTCATTGTATTTATGTTCCTCCTTCTCTAGGAGCTGGCATTTGGGGAAATAAAATTCCTCTCTTTGGCATTGGTGGCTTTAGCTTTGCTAAACTTGATGTTTCATGCAAGCAAATACAACCATCCGAAGAATATGCCTTGCTTCGGCCACACTTCCTTGTCTGGATGGAGTCACCCCTTTCTCAGCGGCACTGCTTTTTGTACACTGCACAGCTACCTCTAATGACTCACTGTCCTCAGATATTGTGGGAGATGGAGAGAACTTCTACTCAGGGCTAATAATAAGAAGCAATTTTTAGTAGGGAGAACAAACACTAGAAGGATGAAGAAGGTGACTTCTCTTTTCAGACCTGAGAACAGGAGCCACACTGCAGGACCAAAGCTGCTGTTTGTGTCCTTGTTTCACTCATACCATGTTTGTTCCTCAGCTCACACAGATTTCCAGGATGCAGGTCTTCTACATCCTAAAGAAAAAGACATTCAAACCAATGTCATAAAGAGAAATGGACCTCATTTTTTGGTACTCAGGCAGACAGGGGAGAAGAAATGGTAGCAAAATGGTAGAAACGGTAGAAAGGTGAACTTACTCTATTGCTGCTTCAGAATGTGAATAACACTTTTTCTATTACTGGCACACTTCATGTTCATACATCTGCTGCTCAATCATTTGTGGGATCTCACTGCTATGAATTAAGAACAAGGAGTAACAAATTGCACTGTCAGTCAGACATGTCTGGAAAAATCCCAACATATGCTTACATATTTATGTTTACATAAAAGCAGGTGATCTGCCTGGAGCCAGAAAATGAAACTGAAGCTGGGAACCCTCTACATTTGAAAATATTTAAGCTGGAAACATTGGGCCAAATTTACCATTGTGGCAAGCAGCACAGTTCTCCTAAAATGGATATGCTTCTGTCAGACTCAGTATTGGTCCTATCCACTGTTTATAATTTAAATTGTTCTGGAGACCAACTGGGCAGTACTTAAAATGTGTCTTTTTCAAGGGTTCATTTTTAATTAAGTAACTTTTTTTTAGACAAAGAACTTTTCACAGTAAGATGAGAGAATCTGCCTGATGAAATATTGACCCTCCCAATTCATATTAGATTCTCAAGCATCATTCAACAGCTCTGAATTGACTAATGGCCATCACAGGAAATGGATTTCCACCTTAATCTTTAGTTCTTGTCTGAATGATATTAATACACATTGTTTATCACTAATGAGCTCTAGAATGTGATGTTAACAGAAGCAATTAAGGCCCAGCATAACTGTCTGCAACACAGTGCTGGAATTGAATATATGGCTAATGAATCACTTCCATAGCTCAATTCCATTTTCCTTATTGCAAACTGTATTTCAGATGAGTTAAGCTCATGTTAACTTCCAGGCTGTTGTCTTTTTATTTTTCAACTGAAAGTGTTTCTATCAAATCACTTGTGTGCTTTTAGGAGATTGCTTACATAAGAGAAGCAGATAGCTTCTTCGAAGAGCTATCCTAGCTTTATTTGTTGTTCAATGATAGCAACCACCTTCAATGAGAGGGATCATATTCAAACTCCCTCTTTCTGTTTCTAACAGATTTAAACTTCTCCTAAACTGTTTAAATTCAAGAGAACAAAGCATGATTCAGACCACTGTTTAGCCAGGGCTGCCAGATCATGACTTCTTGTGCAGGTAATCGGGTCAGGCACATCAGATTATTTTCAGATTGCCCAGTTGAAAGCCTGCTCAAGTCAGAAGAGAGACTCTTAAAGCTTTGGTGAAATGCTGGCTTCAGGGAAACATCTGCCTATAAGTTCCTTCTATATCACATGTGGCCATGGGACTTTCAAAGCTAAGATTGAGGTCAAGGAGGAAAGCAAAGCATGATGCTGCCCACATCATTTTTGTTTTGTGCTATTGTCTTGTTCCAGTAATGGTTGGGCATCCCTGTCCTAAATGAACTATATTAAATGCTGACTCTTCAAGATACTTTGGAACTGGCTCAGCCCTGAGAAGGAAACAAAATCTGCTAATTGACAGCAACATTCCCAGAAGAGAAGATGGGACTTTCAGTAAGACTCCAGTTTAATGATTTGATCCTACACTTGAAGTTAGAAATTTTTTACTATTGACATTAGTGGGAACCTGTCATAGAGAAAGCTCTGCTTGAGATAGCCGAGCTTTTTTATGTTCTGATATACTGAATAATGCACTCATTTTATCTAGTCATGAAAGAGAGTGAAAAAAACCAGAAGTATCAGACAACACGATCATTTGATCACATATTGTGAGGAAATGCTGAGATAAGCCAATGTCAGTTTGAATTTGCTTTTGTCATATATTTTGGTAGGATGCTCAAAATCTGTCTGCAGGCGCTTTGTCAGCCCAAACAGAGAGAAAATTAACAACAGTGAACCTCTGTTTCTGTTCAGATGCTCAGCTTCTTGCTTCACTGCAACAGAGTTGGCATCCTACATCTGTGATTTTTCTTTAAATTAGCTCAAAATAAACAGTTCTGCCAAATAGGGTTAGCTGGCTCGGCTGGACTGTGCTGCAATGGTATTTCTGTTGGTCCCAACTCCTGCTGGTGTTTTTAAAACATCTGTCTGAAACGAAAGTTGAAACATAGCTCTTTGTAGCAAAATGGAACATGCTTAGCTGCCTTTGAAGAATTGAACATTTTTTACCTGTCTTCACCTAGAGATGTTATCATCACATCTACAAGCATGCTCTGCACTTTGGCATTTCTGATCTCCAACTAATGCTTAGTACCAAATTAGTCAGCAGTTCCTTTTTTTTTTTTTTTAAAGGAGTTATCTATCTAAGGAGCAAGATCAAAGCACCAAAAGCATCATTTCATTGTGCTGACTTGAATTGCAGTGTCACTTTAATTTGCAGTCGCTGAAGCAAAACCTTCACCCAAGCAAAGGAAAAACTCTAGCAATTAGCCTGCACTCGACTCAGTGCTGCGGGAGTTCTGCTGCCAGCAGCACCCATGCTACTGAGCCCTGGGATGTCATCACTGCCCGGCAGAGCCTTCAGGGTAGGATGCACATCCAAAATAACATAGCTGTGTCATGTGCAACGAGCACGAGAGACTTGCTGGAACAAACAGCATCATTTCAGAAGTAAAATCTGGAAAGAAACTTTGAGAAACAAGTTTATGCTGATTTTTTTGTTTGCCTGTTTGTTTTTGATATCTTATGATATATAAAGGGGAGTTGAAAGAAGCTTATTTCACGTAAATTTTAGCTTTAGAAAAGGCAAGGTTATTAAGAGTTGTCTTCTGGGTTTAGAAGGCTCCTTGGTTTACCCAGCAGCAAGCTATGTGCTTTCACTGAAAGAGATCAGGATAGATCTGTGCATCAAGTCTTGGAGGAAATAAGCATTAATAGCCAGTTACTCACCACTACTAATAGCATGTGAATGGATGAGCTCCCTCTTCTCCACAGCCAGTTTCCTTGTATAGTTTCCTGATACCTTAAGTTCTTCAGTCATCCTCAGGATTTTCTAGACCCAACTCAATACTGCAGATCTAACAGAAAAAGACAAACAATCAAACAAATCCCAGATTTTCGGACATGAAAAGCAGAACAAGAGGAAACATTGTCATTTTTGTTACTGTGTGTTAGCATGATGTAGCATGTCATATGAGTCTTCTTCATCATCTACACTACCATTACCACTTACTTGTATTACAGAAGAAATGTCCTGTTGTTCTGGGCATTGCACAATCACACAGAGACATCCCTGTATCCCCAAACTTACAGTTTCTATCAACAAGGAGATGAAGGGATGGAGAAGAAAAACCTGCACTCCATTTTACAGAGAGGAAACTGAGACATCAAGTGGTTAAGCAATTTACTGAAGGTCTASAGAAAACCTTGGACACTAACATAGTTCAGATCATCACCAGTCAGTCTAGTATTAAACAGGCAGTCAGACCACCAGTAACACAGCCCTCCAGGACTGTCCTTCAGTGTCTGGACAGCTGGGACCCTATACCCCTCCAAGCCACTGTGCAAAACAGTAGCAGGGAATTTTGGACAGAGAYGTCCCCAGGGCTTGTTTGCCCATTAAGGCATTGGGAAGAGAGCTTAAGATGCACGACACCAGGCTGGAGCAGCTGCCTCCTCTGTACTTACTGATACTTTAAAAAGCCCTGTTGTCCAGTGCTGCCATCTAATCGCAGCGCTGGGGCCATATTTTCAGGATGCCAGGAACCAAGATGCCAAGCCCCACGTCAGCCTGGTCCTGGCAGCGGAGCAGGTTTGCAGAGGGGGAAGATGCTGCCTGAAGCAGAAACACGCAGCGAAAAGTGAAAATGCACGTGCAGTCGCTTTGAAAACACCTTCGCCAGTGGCACCCTGCCCACGCGTCCGCGGGCCGCCGCGCACCACCTCGCCTCCGCAGCCCCTTGGTGCGGGTGCCGGCACACGGGGGGGCGGCAGCCGTGGGTGCTGCTGCGGCACCTGCGGCTCGCACAATGGGCCGTGGGTGCTCGGGGAGAGCCAGATTGATGCATTGTGTGCGGGGGAGGAGGCTGTCACTTGAATCCATGTGAACCCAGGCTTTCGGGGCAAGGAAGATTGACAGCTTTTGTAGGTTGCAGTTCCCTTTCAAAGCTCTGCTTTATAGACAGTAGGTTAGGGGGCCCGGGCTTTCACTGCCATAATTCGAACAGGGCAATCACGAGCATTGAGAATTTCTTCTCTCCCTCTCTCTCTCTTTTTTTCGCCCCCCTTGTTATGCATTAAATGATTTCAGTGGAGGAATGTGCAGCATTAATTAGAATTGGTTAGCAGATACCAAGGGGAAAAGTTTCTTCACAACAACTATAGGAGGTGTCACTGCTACAAAGACGGTTTTTTTTCTCTCTCCCCTGCATTATCAGTGCAATATGTAAGGTAGCGATTCTTTTCATTTAAATTAAGTGGAAAGCTACTAAATCTTGTTTTATTCTCCAAAAAGAAAAAGGTCCTTAACACTTATCTTTTAACTTCTTTTATTTTGTAAGGTTAGTGTTTACTTTTGCTTTCAGTCCTCCCCATTAATTGGCCTGCAAAGATGTGTATCCAGTTTTGTGTATCATTTAGCTCTTACAATTACAGGCAAGTACAACTAATATATAAGGATTGTCTCCTGATTAAAGCAACAACGTTACCATTTAAAATCAAAGGCACTCATCTAGAATGATGCATTGAAATTCAGAACTGTGGCTGGCTGTTCTCTGCAGGGATTTCCCGGTTTCTTTCAACTTTTTAAATAGAAGTTAACCTAAAAGATGGGCATGAGCATACAATATAAGAGCTTAGAAGAAACACACTATTAATCTATGTATATGCTTTGTTTAATTTCTCAAAAGCTTTTCTGTCAACAATGTGCAAACAAATATTAGTCCTGATAGTTTTTAAATGTTTTTCTCCCATCAAATTCACTCAACTAGTTCATATAAAATAAAAAATTTAAAATTGTCAAGAACAAAAAATCTAAAGTGAAGTCTGACATGTAACAATAGACACAGTCCCACGTGCTACACCATACGGTAGTATCACAATCCTTTTTTTCTGTTAAGGGTTTGAAAATTACCAAATTATAACTGCCATAAAATATCATCTCATAAGACCTGTAAAGCAAACTGCTGTTTCTAGGAGTAAATTACTAAGGCTGGACACCACATTCACATTCACATTCTCTTGTGACAAATACATCAGCCAGAAATGTGAAGCTATTTACACTTTGCCCAGTATTAATCAGCAAATGTCCCCACTATTCTTTGTACCAGGAAAAGTATAATTCTTGCTCGTTTCCCCATGTGTGAGCACTAGAAAGCGCAGCTGCACGCAGAGCAGCCGGGGCAGGACAGCACCAGGTATTCCTAGAGAGGCACCAGCTCTTCTGCAGGGCATGCACCAGTGCCTCATTTTTTGTCTGAACCATATGCAGATAGTCTGGCATATGTATTATACAGTTAAAGCCATGGCTTAAAAAAAAAAAAGCTTTGTTATTCAGTATCTAGCTCATAATGAGCTTGATTATAATTTAATCTTGCTGGCTGAAATCAGGACTTGCTAGTGGGAGACACAATACCATTTAATATAGGGCAGCATTGGCCCAACAACTTCAAGGGCTGAGTAACAGAGCCTGCGTAAAAGAAGTGAGGAGCAGTTTCTGCTATTCGTGGGATGCAGTTTTCCAAGTGGATATTTAACTCTGTAAAAAGCCAACTGAAATATTTCACCTTCTGGCTGGACACTTTGTCCACCATGAAGAGAAGTAAAACTATTACACCTGACATTGTCTTGTAAGGAAAAGGCCCAACTAATATCAAGACATTTTCTGTAGCACAGGGAAAGAGAAAAGCAGGGTCTCTTCCCTCTCTCCTCCCTAAAACAGCCAGTTCAGCCTTAGTGGGACTGTACTTAAATACTGGAGGCTTCACTGTAGCACTAAATTCTCTATCAGCACTAACTAACTAATAAATCAGCTGCCAAAATCCAGTGAGCAGAGGATCCCAGGCAGTTGAGCTGTTTGCCACCTCAGCCCTGCTCTGGGGGGCTGAGATTATCTGCAAAGACTGGTTCAAAAGTGAACGATGGCCCCAGGGTGAGGCCAGGCAGCCCAGAGCTCTCCGAGCAGCAGCGGTTAACTTTCCTGTCCGCGCAGCCGGGCTCCACAGACCGGGGTGGCCCGTGCGGGGCCCTGGCTGCAGCTCGCAGGGAGCACCAGGCCCAGCCAACCCGGGCAAGCAGCTTGTCCTGCTCTGGAGGCGCAATGCGGTCCCGCGGGATGCTCTCTCCAAGCTTCCCTGTGCCTCTAGCACCCTGGCCCAAGGGCCATCTCCGCTGGTTTTGGGCCTCAGTACCGCTCTCAGAATTATGCATCCCTCATGCATGTAAATGAGAAGGGTCCAATTACATGCGAGGGAGAAAGGGTTTAATGAATCGTGAAAAAGCAAGGGTTGCACAGAAAAAGCTCAATCCCTGTGCCCCCTCATCCCCCCACTTAGAAACGTGCATTTCTCATTTTTGAGAGTGACTGGAGAATGCAGAGGAGTGAACAGGAGAGAAAAGGGTGAATGAATACAACGTTTGTTTGCATATATTACAGCCTGCACTTGAAGTCTGTGATATGCACTTTTAAAGAAAAATAGTTAAGCACAGAAGTTGTGTTCCTCTAAACAGCATAAACAAGTACAATACATGATTGTATGCAATTCTTTTTATGCTAAAGTTGTCTTGTCCGGAGTGCATCTCCTGTCTGGAGTCCTTTTCTTACTCTCTCTTCCTCTGTGTGTTTATATAAGGACTTAGATGAATTTAAAGGACAAAGAATATGTATAAGCTGGTTGTTATTTATGAGGTTCTGTAACACAGAGTCACAGGTTACACAGTCTAAATTGTATGACTAACTTCCACATGCAGCTAACCCTGAAATTAGTTGTTAATCACAGTCTAATCTAGGTGAATGTGAATGAGACAGCATGGGATAAGACGAGCATTTTAAGGCAAATTACATTAAAACAATATTATTAACGTCAAGTCTGATTTTATATAACTAGTTTTAAAGCAGACATTACAGCAAATCGATTTGTAAATATTCTGGCATTCTTCTGAGTTTTTCCCCTCTTCTGTTTTCTTAGCAGGGATTAATGATTAGTCACTGACTGTTGCTAAAATGATTTTAGTATTTCAAATTACTGTGTAGGGAAAGTTTCCAGTGCCCTCAATGAGAATTATGCATCAGTGTGGTCCTGAGTTGTGAAAAGAAACAGACACGAACACTTGAACATGAAGATGGTTTCCCTTTTTTCCTATCAATGAGGGGATTCACCGGAACTGAACAATTACATCTCCAGCTGAAACCTAGCAGAGCTATATCTATTCAATACCTTTAAATATCAGCCTCAAAGTTTCCTTCTGTATTTGGTCATGGAAGTACCTGTGAAATTGCATATGGAAGTGATTTCTCATTAAAGCGCAACTATAAAGAGGAATGGTTTCTACAATAATAGCAATAGGGTAACTCTGTGTGCGCACACATTTACACAGGGCTATGAATAACTTGTGGGGTTACTCCAAGCATGCTCAATGTTTAACTAACTTAATCGAGAACCCTGGAGAGAACCCAAAGGCATAAGAAGCCTGTGCACAGCTTTTAGCAGTTAAAAGTGAATATTTCCCATTGGAAGCATGTGCAATAAAGACCTACTGCTTTGCTGTTGTACATACTTGGTTATTCCTGCACAGGAAAAAGAGCCCTGGAAGCTGTTTTTATCTATTGCTATGTGTAGCTGAGCTAAACCCTACCATCTTAAAAAGAAGCTGCCGATATCCAGTATCCCAATTCCCTCACCTTTGAGGGGTAGAGGTGGTCTGAGTGAACAGAACCCCTTGATAGTGAAGAGAAAATGGAAGTGGTGCATAAGAGACGCTGCCTTTGTGACATCCACTAATTTTCCTGATCTTTCAGTGCTGCCTGTATTGGAATTTTCAGCTGGCAGCTCTGATGTATTGTCAGCAGGGATAATGTTTTGGTCAGTAACCTTTCCATCCTGTATGCAAGTGCTTGCATCTATGCTACTTGAATCAGGAAGGGTTGATGCCAACACAAAGAGTAACTGGAGCAATGCAGCTCCCTTAGGAAAGAAAACTAAGGGAGCAACACGGAGACAAAACACTGTAGGATAGTAAGGGTTTGCCCATCCCCGTATTCACAAAATCCATGAGTCTACACTCAGGGCTTCCCCAGAGAGGTCCCGTTGAGTCTTGTGAGGCTTATCTTGTATGATTGTTTCAGGCTATTTATCATGGCATACTCACAGGAGGTGCTCCAAAATCCTGAATTATTGGCCAGATTCACACAGATGAGTGTCATTCGTTGACCTGACTGAAAATGGATGAAAAATTACAAGTCAGGTAGAATAACAAAATGGCTCCTTCTGGACTTAAAAAAGAAAAATATTTCAATCTATTCATTGAGTTCCAGCCAAAGATGGTGCAGGAAGTATCCCAATGAGCACACATAGTGTAGACCAAATCATCATATAAATCATTCGTACTTTGACTTTGTCTAACCCACAGAATGTCACTGTCTGCCAGACAAAAAAAACTTTGATCTGAAAGTAACATTTATAGAAATAGAGAGGGAAGAAACTCCATGTGAGATCCGTAACTTTCAGAGATGTCTGAGGGCCTGTGCAAACCTGCCCGGGCACGCCTGTGGATTGACCTGTACAGGCTCAAGTTGCTCTCTGCCCTGCTCCCCTTTGCTGTGAGCTCAGTATCATGAATTCAGTGCTTCAGCAGATCTTGTGCTGCAGCATTTGTGAGTACCATTCTGTATTTTTTTGCCTGGCTAGCTGTCTGAACCAGTTTCCTAGTTTCAGATGAGTGTCAGGGGCAGCGCAAGGGAAGCAACAAGACTATGACCCTTTTGGCGGCAGCTAGCTCTTAGTTTGGCTCAGCTGTGTCATCAAACCACACATGTACTGCTCATGTGCAGCTCCACAGACACACACCTCCAAAGCTGTCACCTGCTTCATGTGATTCTGGTTGTGGCACAAGAGCCTGGTTAAAGTGCAAAGTTTAGGTTCATACTTCAGAATTCCTTCTTATGAATAATTCTCATATGTACATCAGACTCCTTTCCCTTTGAACTGATAACATTTATATCCATTATCAGACAACAACATCAGATACAATTGTGGTAAGGAAAAGATGCTCTCTGGAACTCATAATTGGGATACTATCACTCATATTTCATCACAGAAGGTGGGTAAAACACAGAAAGGTTTCAGAGTTACTAATTTCACCAACAGGCAGTTAAAACACTATTAGTATGTTCTTATAAAGGACCAAACACTATTTAGGGGGAAAGACATTTTTTTTACATTTGGGTTTTCTCATGGGCGTTTGGTTTTAGAACATTTAATGTCAATGCCTTTTTAATGCATTTTGGGGATATCTTCTATCTTCTTTTTTACAAAGCAATGCAGAAGAACAGTTCTTTAAAAAAAATAATAATAGGAAAAAAATCAGTAATCAATACCAGCTTATTCACTTTTTTTTTATATATAAAAACTTATAGAAGTAAGAAAAGTGAAAAACACAGAACCAAATAAACACCCCATTCCTCTATTAATAGGCACTCAACTACTAGAAGTAACATATTCTACACTATATAACACAGCTTCAACCTTCCGCTCCTTTCACTTTTCTACACATGGCTGTTTCTCTTGTGCTTTTATCACATTACTATTTCTCTCCTGCCCAGCAGAGACAGATGCTTGGGGTGGTGGCCAGCTGGGTTGGGAGAGGACAACTTTCATAGATTTGTGTGAAGAAGGGTGGTAAAAGTGACATTCCCAAGGTCATCAGTTTGACTTCCACCTCCTGAAAAGGTAGTGGTACCTCTCTAACTTTTATCCTCAGCAACGGGGTGGGAGSAGACCCAAGGGGTTAAATTCTTGCCACTGAAGCGCACACAACCCTGTGCGTGCTCCCAGGCTGTTTAACACAGCACATTTTGCCCCGAGTTACTTGCTAACTCACTGATAAGAAGATAGCACCTTTCCTTGGTTATCAAGCCTCCTGTTCATTTCTAAGCGTGATGGTTGCCAAGAAGAGCGCAGGCAGATGAGTGAGAGGGGAATGGCACAATGTACAGACGGCAGCAATGGAAATGGCGAAGATCACCCCCAGTTTTGGTCTACCAGCTTTTAAGATTTAACTGCATGTGAGTTACATTTATACTAAACAATTCTGTTTTTTACAGCCCAGCCTTTGCTGGGTGCTGCACAGAAGCATTTGCTTTTCTTTCAACAGAAAACATATTAAAATAGACTTTAAAGTTGTTGTGGATTTTTTTAACGGGGAAACATTAGGTAATTAAGGAAATCATGCACCATGCTATGTGGAGGCCTCCTGACAAATACAACTTTGGTGGCCATGACCCTGGCCAGAGGAAGAAGGCTGTGATGTCACCTCATCCCCAAGTCCCAGTTTCACGGATAGTATCTCTGAAAGGAATTGTCTAAAGGAGATTGTTCCTTGTGAAAAGTTCACATGATGGAGTCTGAAGGGCTTGTTTCACTTGAAGCCCAGCAGGACAGAGCTGTTTGGAAAGAAGCATTCAGTGTGTTCTGTTTTGCTGAAAGCTGTCACAGTGAACAAGTACTTAGCAAACAGCATGAACACGGATTTGAACTAGAAAACTAGCAGGGCCCTGACAACATTGTAATAGTGGGCTTGTCTGTTCAGGGTCTGTACAATGATGCATGGGGGCATGAGAAGGAAAACAGGAGAACTAGATTTTCGTATTTTTAATTCTTCAAAAATGAGAGTTTACCATTGCTCTTGTATTATTGTGGTCACCTTCTGGATGAGTGAGAGAGGAAAGCATCCTGGAGAGAATAGGAGCATGGCATAGGCACAGTGCATGGCCCAAAGGGTGAACTGACTGATTAACTAAAAAGCAGTCAGTTTTTTTCTATTGTCCTGTTTCATAACATTGTTATTTCTGTTATGATGGGCTGACTGTTTAAGCTGTCTCTCTTTACCTCTCTAATCCATATTTAACAGTGCACAAAAGCCACCTGAATTCCAGTCTAGAATTGAAAGAGAACCAGTCACTCTACACCTTTGAAAATAAGCCCCTTTCCTGCAAGCATCTACTTTCTGACATCACTCAGGGGTAGGAGGCTAGCACCCACTGAAGGTTCCCCCTCCTCCTCCCCTGTCATACAAGTGACCAGTTGAATGCAAGATGAGATTAGGAGACATCAAATGAGTAGGAAATCAGAACAGGATAAACAAAAATTCCTTTTTTAGTTCTACATAGTGCAACTGCCTTGATATCTCTAAAGAAAACCTCAGAAATGCTACCCATGCTTTTTCACTGTGATTATGACCACAATTGTTGCTTTTATGACAAATGGAGTTTCAAAAGCTATGATAAATAACCTCTTATTTATCACTTCGAAAATGTCATGCTTTTTCTCAGACAAGAAAAGACAAGAAAACTGATGTCCTTCCCTTCTACAGAGGGCTAACAGTCCCTTCTTTAGGCTGTCTTCTACTAAGACATTTACGCAAGAAACATCTTTCCCTCCTTCCCTTTACATGGAGAAAAGACATGCAAACTGTTTGAGTGCATAGTCCAGCGCGGCATCCACCTCCTTCCTTGAAGATCTCAATAAGCTCAGGACAAATAGCACCTTTCTGGTCTATAGGGAAACCTGCTGATTTTATCAGGTCCCGGGATATGTTCCTTGACCTGCCATTTATGCTCTTCATACTCTCTGCCATGGCGAAAAAAACCTATTAATTGTTTGTGTAAAGAATGCAGGTAGGGAAAAAACAGGATGAAGAATCAAATGCTTCTACCTAAGCTTAATCCTTGGAAAGGGGCATAACTCACCCAGTTTGCTCCTGGAGGACTTGATTCTAGAAATACATGCATTCATGAAACGGATTGGAGACACTACATTGGTCCTGTCTCTCTACATGCACGCGCTTCTTTTCTCAGTTCAGCCCCAGTGACAGTATTATTGTTTCTGTCTGTTAACTGGGATCTTAATTTATAAGACTAATGTACATCACTTTAAAGTGATTATAGTGATTATTGTGTGTTGCCTCCTGTGTCGATGCAGCAAGTATGCTGTATATAGCAGATCTTGGTCTCTGAGGAATATCTACTTCTAATCTGAACCCTTAGCATTAAGGACTCTTCAGAATTGCAATGACAGGAATGCTTTAGCAGTTCACATGGCTCCTGGGTAATTTCTCCACTAAAACCCTAAGTGGTACTGCTAAATGCTTAGTTTTAGGGTGAGTCATGTCCTAGAGAATCCAGGAATGCGAGCACCAAGGTGACAAGTCTGTGCTGATTTTGTCCAGATCTGAGGAGCACTTTTTATCACTTTTATGATATTATCATGTATTGTTCCTCTAATGAAAATGTAAATTGGGTATCAAATGTTTCCTTAGGCTCAGAAGTATCTTGCGGAGTTGAAACTAATCCAATGATATTCAAAGTTGACATCTCCCTCTAATATCCCCCATCCACTGACTTTTTCAGCTGTTCTCTGAGCCAAATAGCATGTTGTCACTATGAAAAAATAAGTGACCTTTCCTTCTTTTCCTTTGCTTTTCCAGCCTACATCTCTTTTCATTTCAGGTATAATACTACAATACAGAAGTTTGAAGGAGAAGGACTAGACTTTTTCAAAAGTGTCAGCATAATTTAGGGACTTGTAAAACTCCTAGTCCGTGTGCCTACTCAGAATACTTTTGCATGGAAACAGAACAGCTACCATTTATCCAGCTACGTAGTACGCAACAGCTCTCACATGCAGCGCTCTCAGGTGGCATTGCACTGCAGACATATTTCTGTTTGTGAGAGATGACAGTACTTCGAAATCAAGTTTTTTATAAAGGGGCCATGCTGATTTGGCTAGAAGGGTGAAATTCTAGTCATTAATAACATCCTCTGGAAATTTAACCCACACTTAGGCTGCATTAAAGCAGCTACCACCCCCTGTGCTTTTTGTAGTCCCTGAAGGTACAGACGGATGTTCACTCTGCAAGCAGCTGTTGTCACAGTCCAGAAGTTCCACTGTCCAGCTGTTTGCTACCATCCTCTGCTAGAGGTTACCATCCCTTTGCTTAATTTGCAGGATGGCTTGTCTGAGTGCCCTCAAACTGCTCCAGACAAAACCAGCTGGGTTAATTTAAAGATATTTATCAAAAAGGCTTGTGTTAGCCTAGAAGATTTTGTCTGAAGTGAGAGAGAGAGCTTACACTATGCCCTGCCAAAGCATTGAGAGTAAATTCCCACACTGAGTTGACCACCAGGTAGAAATGGTGTTATTTTCAGTTGGCAGAGTTCACTATAGAAGATGTTGTCTCTGCACACTGATTCGGGAGAGCTGCATAGTTTCAGATGAGCAGGATGCAATCATATCTCCCACCTCTACTCCGCTTCTTAAAATAGCCACTGTCATTCTTATGATAAGTCTCCCTGGTTTTGATCCCTAAGCCTGCAAAATTACTTTGCCCTAACAAAGCATGTTTCACCTACACTGTTCCTTAGAGCATYTGTAGCACCATGAACGGGATGGCAGATACAGACCTGCTAATAAAACTGTTACCATTTCATGTGCCTGTCCTGAAAATAAAACCTAGCAGCAGGATTTTACATCCTTGCATATGATGGAAAAAAACCCATTATATATATACATATTTTTTTTTTCCTCCCATTTTCCCCCAATACATAAGCCATATTACTCATCTTCTCTTCCCCTCACCTTCCAGGCTAGCCTATTTTTAACCCACGCACTGTCTGAAATTTTAAAATACAGAGCCCCTTTCATGCAGGAAGGGATGTGTTCCTGCCAGGTCCCAGTGTTCTAGGGAATTTGCCAGATCCCTGAAAAATCTAATCCTCTGCCTTTTGGCTCTGATGTTCAGAGTGGCCCTTTCGTTTGAGTTTTCCCAAAACAGGATCTCCATCCCCTCCCTTATCATGCTTTCCCTACTGCCTAGTAACCGTGCATAAGGTCCACCCCCCTGCAGCATTTCCCTCCCCAGCAGAGCAGCCCACGGAAGCAGCAGGAGCAGTAACTCCCTCCATCCTCCAAAGACAACAGGGATATGCAAGAATGAAGGATTTCTATTTGCTGAGTCCCGTTTAACTCTTCCACTGCTTTGAGCACTGCAGAAAATGCACTGGGCCTTACCTCCACAGCACAGAGTACCCTGCAGAAAGCCAGCAGAAGAGCCTTACACCAGGAACAAGGGGAGGGAGAAGTCATGTAAAAGATGTCCCAGGCAGGGACTGGGAGGGAACCAGGTACATCAGAGCTCTTCTATACTGCATCACCAACTAACCTTCCGCTAGCTATGGAAGTCGAGTGTCATGCCAGGGCTAGCGGCCAAAGATAAGAGTAAGTTATAAAACTATGTTAACCCCCCTATCCTCTGGAGCTGTTGCTTGGGTAAGAACTAAAATTTGGGCCAATTAATCGTGATGGAAAATGCTACGGAAAAAGTCCACGCCAGCAAGACTGCAGTAGTGCCAGCCTGGTAGGATTTCCTTCTACATTTAGGGCTGAGAGAGAAGGGAGGTGTCACAATACTCAGCTGTTAAATCATTACACAGACACTGGGGCTGGAGGATATTGCCACTCTAGACAGTTATCCACCATCTGACAGACTTCTTTCCCAAGCTCTTGTTCCCACTCGTAACCAAAATGAACAGATTTTGCAGAACAGGAATGTAATTTTAAAAGTCCTAAGTCAATCAAATGCTTTAAAAACACAGTGCCTGTGATACAATGGATCAACTTTGTCCTGCTTGTCAGCCCATTCACTCCAACAAGCTTGCACTAGAGATGAATTTGCTCTGCTGCCTTTGTCAATAAAATTCTAGATTAAAAGGGACCCTATATAGAGCTGGTCCCAGAGGTAATTGCTAGTTAATCAGCCAATTAACTGACCCAACGAGTAGGAAAGACGAAGGGGGAGGAAGGGGGAAAACAAATCAGTCAAGGTATGGTAGAACATAATTCTTTAGGAGTTAATGTTAGAAACCTTTTCAAAGGGATTACAACCTACCTTGACTCATTCCCCCTTCTTCTTTCCTTTTTCTCTACTTCCCAATTTGTAATTGTTGGTTCCCCTAATTGGCTGATTAACTACTTATTACAGACAGACCTGGAGGTATGTAGGATCCCTTTAGTCATGGAACTTGATTTCATCTAGTGAAGCAAGGCTGAATGCAGCAGAGCCTCTGTATGGCCCATTTTTCTCCTGCCCAGTCTGATTCCTTAGAATCAAGCACTATTTAATTTGAGAAGATTCTGTTTTAAAGTAGCTTCTATTTTATTTATTTAATGCTCAAAGAAAGGGAAGGATTTTTGTAACGGTTTGTTATGCAAACAGAATGATTTTTAGGAATGGAGTTCCTACCCCTCAAACAAGCCTATTTACTATTCACTGATACATTATCAACACTGTCAGGGTATTCTAATGAATGAGCTGTTACAGCGGCTTGATGCTATGATAATAAGTAATGACAATAGAATTAACCTCTATTTTCCTTTGATAGCATTACCAGGCTGCTTTCTATCAGCAGCAATCCTGGTAGATGAGTCCCAACGGTAAAAAGGGCAAGCTGAGAAAGTTACCATAATTTCCTCTCCTTGGAGTTCTGTGAGGTAAAAGAACAGAGCTCAGCCTTGCAGCTGGTGGCTTCATGGAAGATTTATACTAGGTGACAAGGGAGGTACCAGTCTATTCTGGTACACCCTGAAACCACACAACTGAGTAGAAATTCAAAGTTGTTCTCTGAAGCTTCAAAGAAGATTTTTGTTACTCAGCCTACTTAAGGCAAATCTTATAGCATCTTATTAATGCATCCTTTCCACCATCACATAGCCAGAGACAAAGCTACTACCCTTAAAATAATGACATCATAGCTAGGCAGGGCACTAAGTTTCACCTCTCTAAAATGATGCCTATGAGGGCACATGGCTGCACGCATACAGGTCATTTTCTAAACTTGGTGGGTTGTTTTGGCCTCTCACCCTCCCATAATTTTTCAGTAAATAGTAAATAATTCTCCTTTTCTCCCCTCATTGCTTCCTGCTTGTGCAGCAAGACACTGTGCAAAGCTACAGCTCTTCCAAGCGGGATTCTCCAGGGAGGTGGGCACAGAACTGGGTTCTCCTTAAGTAGCTACTATTGCATAAACCTCTCCTCCTAATTCCACTTCCCTCCTTTAGCTTCAGAAGAGAATTTGGGATTTTAGTTCTATTTAATGTTTGTGATGATTTATTCCTCCTACACCTCTTTTCTCCTTTAGCAAAAGAGCAGGCTGAGCCTGGGCAGCCCATCCTCAACTGCATGTAAATCACAATCTGATTAGGAAGTGATATATTCATCTCTAACTCCTGCATAAAAGTTATTCAAGTATTTTGACAAAATAAGTGCTGTTTACTTTATACGTTTTCTGCTAATTCTAAAGATTTCTGCAAACCTAAAGGATCTCATGGAATTTACAGGCTTGTGGCTTTGCTATTGAAAGTATAAAGGCATGCTAAATTAAGTTGATTTGCCTGTGAAAGAAACACGTCCATTATTCATGTCAGGGCCTTGTCACATCAAATTGAGGGAGTGAAGAAAACCCTTTTTTATCAACGTTTAGAAGCAAGGAAAAAAACAACCATTGAGGGACTGAATTTCAATTCGGAGAAAGTCAGTCTGAAAGCAGGGTTAAAAAAAAAAGTTGGGACATGTCTAATGTTGGAAATCAGCAAAGAGTGGATTGATTTAACTTTGGCTGGAATCTTTCAAACAGAAAGCCAGAAGGAAACTTAAAGTAGCAAGTAGAACACACAGTCTCGATGTCTCTCATGTGTGAACTTGTCAAAAGTAGTTAACCTAATTCAGATTTAACTCCTTTCAGATCCCCTTTTTCTTGGACACTTCTAAATAATGATAAAATTTGTTAAACAACTAGAGCACTGCATTTTTGTACTATTAATATTTTTATCCACTGGCTACTATGTGATTTAAATCTCATTTGCAGACAATGTGCTGGGATTTTTTTAGTCTGACTAGTGGATAGAAAATTTGAAAAAAAATGTTTTAGAAATGGCTGTTAAATGGCTGTACACATCTGTGACAGGGAGGGACTGACCGGATTAAAAATACTCAAGATTGTTTCTTGTCCACTTTAAGACACACATTATTCCACGCAGCCAGAAAATCTTGGCTGATTTTTTTTTGTATGACGTAGTGTGATAGGTACATACAAAATAGATCTCACATATATATGCCATTTTTTTACATATAAAATTAACTTGTAGAGTTAGTCAACTAAACTATTTCAATATACATAGAGTTAAATGAGAAACTAATAGGAATTGTTTTAGACACTGGAATTCTTCTCAATATCTGATTATAATTTCTAGTGTGGCTCACATTTAACAAAACAAAAAGCTTACAGCTCCTTCTCACTACAGTTGGTTGTTATAAGCTTAAAAACAGCATGTTAAGTGGCATTTCAGTCTTCTGCTTAAAGCCTAATTGGTTTAGACTGGACACCTTAGAGATGTCCTTTAAAAGAAGTCCTGTTTTTATGTCTCTGACATTATTATACTGTACAAAGACTAACTTAGCAACTTGTTTGCCTTAAACTATGTTTCTGGATACTAGATGTTTCTGGATGACTAACACGTCATTTCAGTATGAGATTTGTTTTCCTACCTTTTGTTTTTCCCTAACCTCAGAGCCCTTGGGTTAACATGTTTTCTGCTTTAAAGCTCTCATTTGAAAGACACTTTTACCACCTCATCCAAGCACTCTCTCATGCTTCCCAACTTCAAAGTCTCAGGCTGGGAAAGCAAGTCTAAGTCCCAAATGCTGGACTCTTTGGATTCTATAGGGCCCTCTGCTAAAGTTAAGTTCTTGTGTTTAATTGAAAATTGCAGCCAGCATAAATAGGAGTTAGTTTGCGGCAATCTTGCCACAAAAGGAATTAC